>NC_052396.1:727024-1031786 GCF_009389715.1 Phoenix dactylifera
CCCGGAGAGCCGGTCATGGTTCTTCCGGTATCGTTACTGGAAGCGCAGCCAGGGTTGTTACGTCTTCACCAAGGGATGGAATAAGTTTGTGAAGGAGAAGGGGCTTCGGGCCAAGGATTCCGTCACCTTCTACCGGCGCCAGGAGCGAGAGGGACGGCAGAGAACATACTTCATGATTAAAGCAGTCCCCCGCAGACAAGAGGAGGGCCCGGAAAATAGGAATGCGACAGTCGGTTCAGGCCTCAGATATAAAACAGAGGTGAAGGAAGAGGAGGTAATATCCGGGGCAATGGCAGTGTCCGGGATGACGCAGGCGCAGCAGGAGTAGAAAAGGGTGAAGATCTTTGGGGTGTGGGTTAGTTGAGAGAGGGACATGGGAGGGTGGGTTGGAGGAACAAAGGCTCTTTTTGATTGGAATCAATGATGTCGTCTTCTTTTTTTTTTTTTTGTGTCAAACTTAGGATATAATGGAAGTAAACCTTGGGTTTATACTGGTTTTGTTAGTCTGCTGGTCTGGTAGTTAATTTTTAGTCATGAAAACTTAAATGCTTTGTAGCTGTAAAAGTGGCAGGACTACGATTAATACAAGAGTAGATTCCTGCACTTTTTTGAATTGTTGCCTGACTTTGTCATGTTTTAGTGGATTCCAATATTTCCAGTTCTGTATGTTTTTGGTTGCACGCTTTCACTTGCCTCGTCACTGTTAGTTTTTTTTTTTTTTTGGTACTAGTGTTGCCAGTCCGCTTGCTTGTAGAACTCGAGAGTCATAAAAAGGAGTTTGAGGTACAGTTAAATCGCCACACAACTGAACCTCCATGTAGCAAGAACTTTGATATTTTTTTACCACGCTAGAACTGCATGCGAAAATGCTTAAAAGATACGAGTTTAATAGGAAAGTCAATAATTAGTGCGAATAAAGGAAATCTTTTTTAACTAATATATATCTAATAGTGAAACCTTATTTCCTCTTATTTGGAATAACATGCATGTCATTTTATTTGCGTAAAAGCCTTTTCTAGCATAATACTAAAAATAACATAAGATAATGTCATTACAAAATTAAAATATAATTTTGTAATCATCTACATTTAAAAGAGGTAATATGATTAACAACTGGCCTAGGATGACATATGTTATGTCTTGAGAGGAGACTCTGCTATTTGGAGATAGTCTAAAGATGGTTTAATAGAGAAGATTTTGCTGTTTGGAGATGGTCTAAAGATAATCTCGATTTTTAATGTGAATAACTGTTATAGAGCTTTGAACTTTGGAGGTGTCTCTGCGGGAGAAGATCAAATATTGCTGCATCCTCACCAAGAAGAGGATTCTTATGGTCGAGAATCGCAAAAAACAAAGAAAAAATGGAACCGGTCTCCCCCAAGCTGTAGTGTGCATTCATGGTGCTCAAACAGAGGATGACATCAATCATCTGTTCTTGACTCTTTTTTTTTGGAACGTCTTCTTAATATTCTCAATACCCCTCTCTTATTACATAACTTTTATGCTTTTGTGGATTAGCTGGAAGGAGGCCTCCCCAGGTCCAGCTAAAATCAGAAAAAAGCTTGCAAGCTATTTTCAAGTAATTTTGTTGTTTAGGCACTTCTTCTCTAATCTGTTTTCTGCTGCTACTAGCTTTTCTTTCTTCCTTCTTTTGTTTCTATATCACTAATATTCATTTGCCGAATGGAAGTGATTAGCTTTGATTCCACCTTTCTTTCAAGATGTTTTATGTCTTAATAGGACTTTTTTAATGAGAACTGCAGTAAAACCTACTTCTAAATATTCTTTTCGGGTAAACGTATCATTGAAGATCAAGAAACAAAAAATTTCAAATCTATTACTGCGATGACCCTATGTAGATGTGTATTTAATCCCACATTAGTTATTCATTTGGCAGATCCTGAATACTTATGCAGGATCAAAAAATCTAAATAATACTTTATAACTAGTATTTTTGGATGAGATCATAAATGGTATCAGAGCAAATTTGACCTTAACCCATATGAATTAAGAAACACTACAGCACAAGCTCGTTGAAGCTGATCATAAAGCGGTGCTTATAATTAAATTTAAATAGATTTGAACCTTTAGCCTAACGAGAACATTAGAGCTTAAATAAGGGAGAATATATAAGAATTCTTGTGGGCGTATCCGCGTATATTTAGTTCCACAATGATTATTCACCAAGAAAATTTTGAATATTTATATAAGACTAAAAAATTTAAAAAATATCTTTCGACTAGTCATTTTAGATAAAATTCTGAATTATTATAATTATATTCACCTTATAGCAACCATTTTTTTTTTTTTTGGCCGTCGACATCACATGTCCAACAACTTCAATTCTATTAATTAATTTTTTGGCTCTAAAAATTTAGATTATCAAAAAAATAAGCCAATAATGTATACTAAGTATAATATTTTTTTTAATGTGTGATCCAAAATATATACATGAAAATAGAAAATAGATGTTAATTAATCATTTTAGTTCAAAAATTGAAATTGTTGGAGTAGGTGAACTCTCAGTCTGGTTTCTACTTGAATGCTGGAGTTGGGATCCGCTGTTTCATCCGGTGGAAAAAAAATCCCAACCCAATAAAACCCACCTGGTTTAGCCCAACCCCCTGGTTAAGATTAATGCTATGATCCGTACGGATATGGTACTCCATATCCAATCAGTATATGCGGAACAACTTATCCGAATACAATTCCGTATAATACTACCGGACGGCTTAAAGGGACGTTCGCTCTTTGCGCTCTCCGCACCCGTAAATTTCTCCGCCCGGTTCCCACTTTGCTCCTTCTTTTCTTCGCCTCTTCTTGCTCCTCTCTCTCTCTCCAGTTCGCCTGATTCGGGGAAATCGCGAGATGGATTGGGCTCGCCGGATGATTTTGCCCTAATTTGGGCCTGGATCTCGTTTCCGAGCTCCGTCTTAGCTCGCGAGAGCTCGTCTTCTGATGTAAGTTTCGCTCTGCTTCTTGATTAATCGAAATTTTTATCTGTTCTTGAAAAAATAGTTTTTAATATTTTTTTTGGGATGGACACCTCTTTTGGGTTAGATTTGTAGATTTCCCCCTTGGTTTATGCTAAAATTTTGCTCTTTTTTAAGGGTTGTCCAGAGTTCCAGACGAGTTAGGGTTTTGGAGCGAGTGCGGGAGCCGAATTGAGTGATATCGGCTGTTGATTTGTTTAATTGGTTGTGTGATTCGGAGGTTTTTGCTCTTTAGAATGGCTTGAGAAAGGTAGAGAAAAGAGAGTGGTGGAAAGCACTAGTGAATCATGGGGAGCAGCGAGAGTGACACGCCGCCGAAGGCGACGAAGATATCGGGGGCGCAGGTACACGATCTATCTTCCAGGATCCCATAATTTGTTCAAATTCGACCGTTCTGTCTTTTTTCTCTCAAGTGGAAAACTTGTTTCCTTCTTGTTCAGGAGCAGCCGCCAGCCACAAGCTCCAGTCCTACCACCACTATGTACCCAGACTGGTCAGGTTTTCAGGTGATCTAGCTGTAGATGTTTATTTCTGTTTTGATTGGACGGGATTTTTTTTTTGATATATTCTGAATTTATAGAGAACACTGTAGATTTAGCTATCATAACCTTGTAATTTTATTTGATTAGGCATACTCTCCGATTCCGCCGCATGGGTTCTTTCATTCTCCTGTGGCGTCAAGTCCCCAAGCTCATCCTTACATGTGGGGAGCTCAGGTGCTTTTTATTTGTATTATTCCTTACTTTAAGTCGTTTGATTGTATGTCTGAGATCTTTCACTTCCTGTGTTGGATTTATAGGTCTTGTTGATTGGAAGGTTTATAATTGAGACAATTTGAAATTGAAAATATTGGTAATCATAATTAAACAAGAAAAATCTGTTTACCAGTCCAACTATGTAATGAAGTTTACAAGGCCGGTTTTTTCTTGGAAGACAATCTCATGCAGCATGTTGAAAGTACCTTAATATGACTATTTGGCTGGAATAATTGTTTGTAGGCCATCTAGCTGGTCGATGGCTTGTATGATCAGTTCTGTTAAAAAATGAAGTCAATGAAGGCCCTATCTCGCAATACCACCTGCCTCTATTTTCTAGTTTGTTGTTTACTTGTCATTCTTTTGACCTGCAATGGAACTATAGAACGTGAATAAAGGGGAAAAAATTAATGCCTGAAATCTCAGGTTTTAACATGAGTAGAATTGGCAAGGAAGTAACCAAAGAGCCCACCAATGTAAATTTACTTTGGTTGGATTAAGATAAGAAACAAGTGGAACTGAGACTATCTCTGGACATGATACTTGAGTTGTTGCTAGAAGCCTGTTTAACACTTGTCTCTAGGCTGTTTTTGTGTCGAGCCTATACACGTCTCTAGGCTGTTTTTTTGTTGAGCCTATACATGGGCCTTTATTGTGTGAAATGGTTGGTGGATATGGGTGTTGATGTTAAACACATTCACAGGGAACAACATGGAAAGAAAAGGAAATAAAGAAAAGATTCTTAAATAACAATTTAACTATGGTGGAGTAGTGGATTTCGGAGGTTACATTTATCTAGTAATGATGAAATCTATTTATGTGTTTCCTGTTTTCTCTTTTCAGCACCTCATGCCTCCATTTGGGACCCCACCACCTCCATATGTTATGTATCCTCATGGAGGGTTGTATGCTCATCCATCTATTCCACCGGTATATGTTATAGTTATCTTCGGCCACATTTGTTTTACTTTGAATGCGTAACTTTTTAACCTGTAGTCAATGCAGAATGCAACCAACTAGTTGTGTGACTGTGTATCTTACTATCCTTCAACAGGGTTCTCACCCGTTCAGTCCCTATGCTGTTCCTTCTACTAATGGCAATCCTGAGGCTTCTGTAAGTACCCTGCTTAACCATACTATCATAAAATTTATGCATGCTATATACATGATAGTGTCTTATATATGCTATCTCTACCTGTAGGGGACTGTGACTACTGGAATGGAAGGGGATGGTAAGTCATCCGAAGGTAAGGAGAGGAGTCCTATCAAGAGATCAAAGGGAAGTTTAGGTAGTTTAAACATGATTACAGGAAAGAACAATGATATGGGTAAAACATCAGGGGCAGCCAATGGAGTCTTCTCTCAAAGGTAAAAAAACATGCAGGCACAATTTTTCTAATGCTTATTTCCATGCTTCATACTAGTATTTCATGCCCACTATTTTGAAAATTCCAATAAAAGACCTGATAAAAGGATAATCTTTGCAGTAGTGAAAGTGGAAGTGAAGGTTCAAGCGATGGAAGTGATGTGAATTCTCAGAATGTATGTTACATTCCCTGCATCTTTATCACTTTGTAGAACTCCAACTTCTAAGCTCAAAAGAATATGAAATCATGCAACAACAGATTCAACAGATCATAGTGCACCACCATTTTTACAATGGAAAACACTTGCTGATGTGTTGCACACTTGAAGTTCTTAGAAATCCATAATATTAGAAATCTATTAACCATTCAAGTTATTAAGAGTGTAAGAAATGGTAATCACTAAATGATAATATTTTGTTGATTTTTGCTCATACTTGGCATTTCATGTTTTTATTATTATTTGTCTACTTTGAAGTTTAAACATCTAGACAACTGTAGCAACTTTTCTGACAGTTTTGTAGTAATGGTTATGGTTGCTGTAAAAATAATCAACTGGCTTGTCAGCATTTACTTGCATCAAACATCACAGATACAAGCCTGTGCAAAGCGGCATCAGAATCCGCATATTTTCTTTAAATTCTTTTAAGGAGCAGTGTTGTTTCTTTTATTATGATTAACATGTGCTGTAATCATGTTGGTATAAATAAGAAGTGCCTTGTTATTCCTGCTCCTTAGGATGCTGTATATAAAATCATTTGGTTCATTATGTACTAATGTTGTGTAAGCTGTAAGCTTTTACAGGACTCGCAACCAAAGATGTGTGGTGGACGGGATTCTTTTGATGGTAGGATAGCTGATATTCACTGATGAGAAAATTTCCTAATATCTGCTTTACTCATGATATGGTATTTTGACTGATATGCTATGGCAGAGGGATCCCAAAATGATACCACTGGCCGTGGTTCTCAGAACGGAGTATCTCGTGCACCAATACAGGCAACAGCAAGTCAAACTATTCCGATAATGCCTATGCCAGTAGCTGGTGTGCCTGGGGGGGTTGCTGGTCCCACTACAAACTTAAATATAGGAATGGACTACTGGAATGCATCAAACCCACCACCCATCCCTCCAGTTCGTGGGAAGGTCCCTGCAGCCACAGTTGCGGGGGCAATGGTTCCTGGTGGGCTTGTTGGATCTCGGGAAAATGTTCCATCAGAGCTTTGGATGCAGGTGTGTTTTTTATAGCCACTGTTCTTGTCATTGTGAATGATTTTATTCTAAGTTCTATCATGGCATTATTTTTTTAAAGATCGGTATATTTTCTTTGATTAGCTCAAAAATTGCTTCTGCTGAATTCTGACTTGTAGTTTGAAATTTGTTCTTTAGTTTTACATACTGTTAGGTATGATCTTATTTTGTTGTATTCGCAACTTGGTCATTATAAAAGTTCAGGCTTTTGGTTTTAGTATAACTTTTAGCCTAATATATATGCTTTTAATAAGTTTTTCTCTGCATGTTCCAACTGCTTCCCTCTAACTTATCTCACTTTCTGTCTATTGTTTGAATATATGTTGTCTTATTCTTGTTTGGCAATTTTTGCTGAGGTTGTTATTTAATTCTCAGTTGAAAGGTATAAATTTATTTCTGGTACTAATGGATTCCATTACTGTTACTGTTACAGCTAGACTTCTCAATGTGTTTTTTACTGTTTTAAATCAATGACAGTTTTTCAGACACCTAGTACGAAACAAAAATCCTGAGCATCCATTCCACCTGGTCATAAGCACAATGAATTTCCAAATACATTTATTCTCAACATGATGATATCTTGTTATCTTGCACAATAGTCTTGCATGTACATAAATTTTCGATCTAATCTATATATCTTCTTATCTTGTTATCTTTTAATGTAGCATATATTGTATTGTGAGTGCATTTGTTGCGATGATTTACAAAGGTTTTGCTTTTTAGCAGTATCCCAGTTAAGTCATCTATCAGAATATAAATGAGTGAAGCTTCATTATTTAATCTTTTCTTTTCCTGTCCTTCTCCTTGACCTATGCTGTCAATAGTAGACCATGTTTTGGATTCTGAAAAATGTTGTCTTGTTTCCTTGCACGGCATGATTTCATGGAACTACATGATAGTTTGGGTGAATCTTGTTGGAATAATTGATGATTATCTGGACAGGATGAAAGAGAACTCAAAAGGCAGAAAAGAAAGCAGTCAAACAGGGAATCTGCACGTCGATCCAGGTTGCGCAAGCAGGTATAATATGCATAATTTGAGGCAGAAAGCTATTGGGGGAAATACTGAATATTATCTCGACATGTTATATGCATAATATTGGTTGAGTTTTGACTTAACAGGCGGAATGTGAAGAACTTGCTCGACGTGTTGAGGGTTTGAAAGAGGAAAATACTGCCCTTAGAGCAGAAGTAGACAGGATGAGGGAGGACTATGAACAACTTCTTGCTCAAAATGCCTCTCTCAAGGTATTAAGCGTTATCTATGCTAGCATGTCGATCTGCCTGCAGCACGACGGCCAAAGACTAATTGAACGGCTACTTTGCAGGAGAAACTTGGAGAACCCACAAAAGGATCAGAAGATGCAAAACTTGATGAGAACAACCAACATTCTGTTGATGACACCCAAAAGCACTCAGATTCTATTATGAAAGCAGGGCAAGCAGATACTGCACCAAGTGGTTGCTAAGACCACAACTGCTTCATACCATTTTCTGGATCATAACCTGACTAGAATTTGACCATGCCCATGCCCATATCACATAGTATTTTTAAATGACGATTAAAATTTGATGCAGTAAATTACTTCTAGGTAGCTATGTTGTTGATGCTGACCTCTCTAAGCATGGTTCCTGTTATTAATTTGCCTTGACTGATCTTTTAACAGTCAAGTCAAGCAGGACGTGTTGGAACCAAGTCTGGCCCTTGTCTTTTAAAAGGAAGGCTTGTGACCTTTTCGCTCGTTATCTACTGTGTATGCCTTATGGTTTGATGCAATGTATAATTAGTGAGACTTAATTATCTACTACTCTGTATTAGAAGTTTTATATAGACAAAGATTTCTTACTGTAGTATGTAAACACTGTAAAATAATAGAACTATGATCAAGTTGTGATTTGCTAGTCCTTGTTGAAGACCTTGGTGGTGCTTTAAATGTGTACCAGAACATGGAGACATCTAAAACATGTGATATGTTTTTTTTTTTTTTAAAGTTATTCTGCCTGTGGAATAAATTTCCTAGATGCAATATTGAAGTCCTCCATGAATGCAGAAAACATGAATTCCTTGGGTGAGTGGTGGAATCTGAATCAGCCTCTACTGGATGATTATTTTAATTCTTAAATTATTTTCAGGTATCTAGGTCGCTGGAGGAATATTCAAGCAATTCAGATCCCTGCAAGTTGAATCTGACAATATCTCAACTTAATAGTATATTCTGATTTAGTTGAAATTAGAAAGAAGCAGAAACGATGAATGAAAAGAACAATCTAGTTGTTAGTGACCTTGGGAGTGGTGGATGCTGTTGCATTAGAAATTGGTTTGTTGGCTTTAGCACTTATCAGGCACCCAAGGTAATCCTTCAAAAAAATGAATTCTATTCTTTTTATTTTTGGTACCTTTTGTTTTTAGTTTCTGAGCAAATTCATTCCAAGGCTAATAGCCCATATAAATTGACATCCGGCTCTTTGCCTACATAGTGAGTGTTAGTCTTAAGGTACTGCACTTGAGATAATTCTAATCTATTTGGTTAGATGACAGGTGCTGATACAAACAGGACATATGAAGATGGTTCAGAGCAGGAACCGTGATGTTATGCTTGCAAATAATCCTCTGGAAAGTAGACTGCAGGAACTATATATCATGGATCTAAAGATATATTTCACAGAACCTCCTGAAGGTGGCCGTAACAAATGAGCGGTTGAATGTGCACTGGTTTTGCTGCTGCTGGTGGTGGACTTGCATGGGAACAAATGGCTGCAGTGGTTCTGTTAGGTGAGTAGGCGACATCATCTCCAGAACTCCATTTATGACATCGCAGCTGATTGAGAATCCAGAACCTTGCATTTCCTGCACAACATAAATGTTCTCCAGAAGTGATGACTAATGAGAGGCTGGGCTGATATTGTTGGAGCCATTATTAGCAAGCTTGATGTCAGGTACGCAACCACGGTGGACCTTATCACAACACATCTCCCTGTATGTGCTTATTCTCCAATATTTTGTCAGGTTTCTTAAATGTCAAACAATGGCTTGGCACTTCTGCTTGACAGCTAAGTTCACGCCTTCTACATAATTATTCTATCACTTATGCGTGGGCCAGCAATTTTTGACGGTTCAGAATGCAAAATAAACTATTCAACTGGTTTTCCTTGATATTTCATTGATGCCAAATTACTAATCGAATGTATTGTGAAGCATATGGATCCATTTTTTGCCTTTTTCCAGGATTAGTAATGGTGATTGATAAGATGTATACCTTACAACGAGCAGAGCTTCTCTGTTGCCTTGAAATGATCTGTAGCTTTCTTGGCTCCTGAGGCAATAAATCACCGGCAGTCCTGTTAATAATTAACAGCAAGCTACTTGTTTATTTTGGAAAAGGATCTTGGCAAAGACCAATCCAGCTTCTGCACTTTGCTATATCTGAGATTTTGTTTTTGGTGCAGCGGGGGTCTAGCATAAGACATGTCTTGATCGCCGACTATCTGGCCTTCATAAGTAGATTGCAATAGACTAGCGGCTGGCAGATACAAGTAAAACCTTGTCTCTTCTGATTGTTTTCGTTGCAGAACAACAGGGTATTTCAAGGACTTGGAGCAAAAGTGACTAAAGAGAAGTTGATTTTTTAGGCTGCAATCGTTTTTTCTTCTCCCTTGTTATTTATTCTTAGGTGGTGACATGAGGATCATTGGGCCTTGGTAATTGGGCGATGAGGTTTTGTCAAGGTTGTTGCTACTAAGAGTTGCTGCGATTCTCCATTACATGATCCTGGAGAAACTGGCTAGATCAAGCCACAAATCTTGTTAACCATCAACCTAGAAAGTTGGGTTCAATATTGTCTTTTCCAAACTTCTCTGTTGAATCCAAATTTAATGTCATGGTTATCCGGAAGGTGGGGAGTCTCAAGGCAGCCGGTATCATTTTAACCAAATAAAATTATTCAAGCAGTTGGAAGTTGAACTTGCCGAAGACGTTGAAGCCTGCCAATGAAATAATGAAATTGAACAATCGCTCGAAACTGTAATGCAATCAGATTCTTAAATACAAAACGGAGAGAAATTCAACCTAACTATAGCATGACAGACTCATTCGCCGCATTGTTATTGCAATTTAGAGCAAGAAATAACAAGGGGTTGCTCGCTCGCATGCAAATATTTGGTTTGTGTTCATGCCACAATATTCGCATTTGGCAGATTCATCAGGGGGCAACAACATGACGCAGCTACACTGGTGGATGGTCTAGTCAGATGTAGAAGCATGAAACCATGCAAGAAAATTTTGCTGCTAATCCAGTCTACATTAGGACTTGTGTAAAAATTCCAACAATATGCGAAGAGAAGACTGGATTTCAAGGGTATCTTCTGAGAAAGAATAGCCTATTGTTCGAAGATGCTCCTCTAGCTTAGCAAGTCTTGATCAAATCTATTACCATGTTTATGGAAAATGAGCACTAGTCCATCGAAATTTCTTTCAGAACTTCCCACTGAATTCAAGGTCAGTACCGTATGCATCTTATAGGTTTCCAACTTGTTCTAAGAATGGGAAGAAAGCAAGTGATGTTGGAGAAGCAAACCTGGCTCAACTCAAAATCAGGCTTGAACAAACTCTCGTTCATATAGAAAAGTAGTCAAGCATGCTACTGAATTCAGGCTTGAAATTAATGCAAAACAAGTTTGATCAGGCGCAGGTTTCATTGAGCTCGACAGATTACACCTCTTGATTGGAACAGTGTGGCACCATAAAGTTAATGTTGAGGACTTTCCGAGTTAACATTGCATATGAAGTAGCGGGTGGGTGACTGTTAAGAATAGTGCCAACAGATGCCTAAAAGAGAGAAAATAGCAGATTTTCAACTGTCCCAACAACATAGAGGTTGAAAAGCCAAATGCAAGGAACTAATCATTACGAATGTAAAAACTTTGGCAGAATCAAGATCAGAAGAAGAAATATAATAAATAATAAAGCGAATACAGTAGATAAAACTCTTGCTGTTGTGTCTCATAGAGATTGCAGTATCGGTAAACAAGGACTTAACAAGTTCTATATGATTAGATAGGCACACAACACTGATAAGCAAAATTGATTTGATAGATGCGTTTAAAAGTAGCATACAGATGGAACTAGTACAATTCCACATGTTAGCCGGACCTTCTGATTTCCTCACCAAGATATGGGAGAACTTAAAATGTGAAACCTTAGTAAACATAATATCCAAATTTCAGAGTTCTAATAAAAATGCATTAAAGCTGCAGTAACACAAATTTAAACAGTTCAACTGGTCTCCTTATCCCAATCTGGGACATTATTTTGTTAAAAAGCAGGGATGGACCCTTTTCTCAGCCAAAGTCACACAATTCACTAATAACCCCCATGTCTCCACGAAAGCACTCATCAAAGATAACCTCCGATCTTTGACTGTTTTGCAATCTTGAACCACTCAGTGTGAAAGGATCCAGGCATGTCAATCCTCTCATAAGTATGCGCTCCAAAGTAGTCCCTCTGAGCTTGGACCAAATTAGCTGGCACCCTTTCCCTCCTATATGTGTCGAAATAAGCCAGACTTGCAGACATACCTGGAGTGCTTATACCTGCATTGATAGCAAGGCAGATGACTCGACGCCAAGCAGACTGGCGATCTAATATCTCCTTTGCAAACTCTGGGTCCACTAGAAGATTTGGTAGTTCTGGATTCCGATCGTAGGCCTTCTTGATCCGATCCAAGAAGATTGCACGTATGATACACCCACCTTTCCATATCCTTGCAAGCTCACCCAACTTGAGGCCCCATCCTTTCTCCATGCTCTTAGCTCTTATCAAGTTCATCCCTTGTGCATAGCTGCAGATCTTTGAAGCGTAAAGAGCTTGCCTCACATCCTCGATCAATTTCGCCTTATCTATTGGCTGACTGCTCAAGATGTCACTGAAGCCACCTGACTTGAAAACTTTGGCAGCTTCAACCCTTTCTTCCTTCAATCCACTAAGGAACCTTGAATCCAAAGATGCTGCAATTGTTGGAGCAGCAACTGATAAATCAGCTGCCTGTTGAACAGTCCATTTACCAGTACCCTTCATTCCGGTCTTGTCTAAGACCTTGTCTACCAGATAACCTTCACCCTTGTCATCCTTGATTCCAAAAATGTCTGCTGTGATCTCAATCAAAAAGCTAAGAAGCTCTCCCTTATTCCATTTGGAGAACACCTGCTGTAACTCATCATTTGAAAGCTTGCCTACAGATTTCAATACATCATAAGCTTCAGCAATCAGCTGCATGTCTCCATACTCAATTCCATTATGGATCATCTTCACAAAATTGCCTGAACCACCTTTGCCTATGTATGTAACACAGGGGCCACTGTCCGGAACCTGGGCTGCCACTTTGAGAAGAATGTCTTCTATGTTTTTGTAGGCCTCATATGACCCTCCAGGCATCAATGAAGGTCCATGCCTTGCACCCTCCTCCCCGCCAGAAACTCCCATCCCGAGATACAGAAGACCAAGTTCAGACATGGCTTTCTCTCGCCTCTCTGTGTTCTCATACCACTCGTTGCCACCATCAATTATACAGTCACCCTTCTCCATGTGAGCTGAGAGCGTTGCTATGGTCTGGTCAACAGGTGCACCAGCTTTCACAAGCATGATGATGACACAGGGCTTTTGGATTGATTTGACAAACGATGCAGGATCATGGAAACCGTAAACTGGAAGATTTCCTTCACGTTTGGCACGTTCAACAGTCTCATCAACCTTTGAAGTGGTGCGGTTGTACACTGAAATGGGGAACCCTTTCTCAGCAATGTTTAGGGCTAGGTTTTGGCCCATGACAGCCAGACCAGCAAGGCCAATTCTTGTGAGAGCCATCTTTCACCTGATGTAAGTGGATTATGAGGACAAGGATTTACAAGAATGTCATTAATCAATGTGAATCAAAAACGAAACCATACACATATCAACAACAGCATTCTAGGATAAGATTGAGAAAATTATAACCAATGAAAACTCATATAAAAACTTTTTAAAAAAAAGCGCTTCTAGTGCTACTATAATGACATAAGTGAGGATCTTACAGCAAATCCAACCAAGAATTACAACCCAAAAATGAATAATGAAACTAATTGACAATATATGTCTGCATAACATGTTTAATTTACTGTTTTTGACTGCATAAGAATACCAGTAGGATCAATCCCCACATTATCCGATATACAGCATATAACAATTAGAATGTTAGATGATATGAACAGAAGGAAAAAAAGCCCATGATCCATCAAAACTCAACCACCAAAGACCGAAAAAAGAAGACAGACCTCCAATCTAGGATGGAGGTTCTAAAACGTCTGGCATGACCTCAAGATCCAGGCAGATATACATGTAAACTGAGAAATTGATTTATGATCAAAGGGTAATAAGATGAGGGGGAAAAAAGATAGCACGAGAAAGTATCGTTTGCATTTTGTGAGCTGAAACTCCAATAAGAAATTATGAGTTCAAAAAATCTTATTCTAGTTTGATGAACCTCAACATGGAACGCCAAAAAGATTTGTGATGCATCCTTCTCTAGGAAGGAATATGTTTCAAAGGATGGTTCCCCAAAAGTAAGAGGTGGACTTCTCTTTCAACACAATTCAGCATATAATCCCACATAAACAGCACATCTTTGATGGCTTATCAAATAAATCGACAACTATTACAATTCAAAGCCTTTCACATCCAGGAAGCACTTTAGCTAAGTTCTAGACAGATATCTGATCCTGTCTAAGTCCTTTTTCTTCTCCAGAAAATGCACTTTCTCTTATCAAAATCCACTTTTCTTAAATTAAAAACCCAATAATCAAGATTCTAATGCAAAAAGAAATCTTACTACGAGTAGCTTACTTCATAAGAGAGAGAGACAAATAGGAAAAGTGAAATATCCTTGAAAAGGTGATAGTAATGAAGATCTTATAATCAGGATAGAGTTTCAAATGATATACTTGAATAAGTGGAAAAGACTGATCTTTCAAACAGGATCCAAGCATCAAAATGTCACATAACTGGCAGAAGCTTGATTTCAAACAGGATCCAAGCATCAAATCCCCACCTTTCTATCCTATACCCATCCCATCCCTTGCCCCACCTCTTGGGGGCTAACTCTAACCGGAATTGAACCCCTGCCCCGTTGCCTGCAAGGGGTGATTCCATTCGAGAAAGCTCTCAGTGGTTTATAATATTTTCATTCTAGATCACAAAGTTGTTTTCCTTTATAAGTTTCAGAAAGATCACAAAGTCAGAAATTTGTCATCTGGAATGAAATATTATGTCGTCTGAAACTTGTTCCGACTACCTCAGCAAAATTTGATCTTTTGTTTTTACCACATCTTACTATGAGAAAAACCACCAAAATTCATGATTATTCTTTTAAAAAAGAGAACATCCACATGGAAGTTCTACCTCCTTAGTCTCCATTTTCACCACTAAAAAAGAAAATCCACATGCAGCACCTGAATTGAATAAAAAGCAGCTACAAACCAGAATCATTAATTAGAGAGGAGAGCCGTTCAAAGAAACCAGTTAACAAGTACCAAACAGATAACAGATGGATCTATCTAATACAAAGAAAAAATCCCTAAAAAAAATACTATGAAATAAAACCCAGCATAACCCATCATCCAGCCTCTCACATGAACAGCACAACCTTGCCCGAAACTCATGAAGGAAACCCCACAAACATGAAGAAGATCAAAACTTTACCCTCCAGAAAACAAATAATTGCGATCCTCAACAAAATCCTCCTTTCAAATACCAAAATTGGAACTTCTCTCCAAGACCCCTCAGTAAAAACCAATTAAGCTCATGAATTCAGACAAAAAGCAAAAATCGTAGATCTACAAACATGTAGACGCAAGCAACATGTGATCATGCGCAGAGAAATTCAGAAAAAATAAGCCTAAATCAGAAGGGAAGAGATTCCGAACCCGAGATTTTTCTCTCGCACAAATCCCGTTAGGTATGAGATATTTTTTTTCTCCTTTTTCTTTTCTCCGGAGCAGTATATATAGAGCTTTGATCATGTTTAATTTGTCTTTTTAAGGCAAGTCAAAATGGCAAATAATATTTTTCTAATGCATTTGATTACAATAATGCTGTGGGTAGGTGGACCAGGGTTCCGGTCACCGTAGGTAAAGCAAACAACGGGGAAATCGGGGTGCAACTCGAACGGGGTTTATCCAAACAGAAGCCGACTCTTTCCAACCCGATTCCTTTTTCGCAGTGGCCTCTCAGGTCCCAACCCTGTGCGATTCGGATCCGACCCGTAATTATACAATCGCATGGCATGACTGTGGTGTAGAGATTTAGTACTGGAGTCGTATTATAATCGCATGGCATCACATTCCTATTCAGGAAAGGAGTAAAATGTTATCGCATGATGTCGAGCAACGTCTTCTTTCGTACGTAGTTACTTCTTCTACTCCTATTCCTACCAAGATTAACAAGCATGAACACACTCCTGGTAGGGTTAGGACTTCAATCTATATAAACACCTCCAATCCTGTCCATCAGATAACGTATTCACAGAGAAAAAGAGAGAGAGAATGTCGTCGACGAGCACCATGGCGGCGAGACCCAAGAAGATGATAAGGCTGAGGAGCATGGACGGTAGAGATTTCGTTGTGGAAGCGAAAGCGGCCATGTCGTCGGAGGCCATCAAGAGGATGATGGAGGACGGGCACTCCCCCCTCTGCATTCCAGTCGCCGGCGTGAAAGCCCACACGCTGGCGAAGGTGGCGGAGTACTGGACCACCCACCCAACCGCCACCTTGAAGGGGTCAGACCGCAAAGGCGACGACGGCGATGCGCTGAGGGAGATCGCCAAGTGGGAGGAGAATTGAAGTTCGTCAGCATCGACCTCGAGGCTTTGTTCGAGCTTGAAGATGCGGCCTATTTGTTGGAGGACGGGCCTCTGATTGAGCTCACAGTAAGGGCCGCGCTCACGGGGATCAGGTACTAGCAGGAGGAAAGGCGGCTCATACGTACTGCCCCGATCTGAACTTCTTGTTGCAGTAGACCTAGGTGTGGGTTTGACTGGATATATTGTAAGCGGGTCAAGTTTGGAGATAGGTGTGGATTCCTCCATTGCTACTGAAAAAAAAGAGAGTAAAGTATAGGTTAGGGCTCTTTAACTGATTGATTCCGATTAGTGTAGACTTTATGAGTCGGGTTGGGACTTTTGTTTAGATTAGGACTTACTAAAAGGAAGAGTGGTCGTTCGTCTGTAATTTTTCTTTACAAGTAATAATATTTTCTCCTCCTTGAGAGAAAATAAAGTAGTAATATTCTCAAGTTTTACCTTGCCGTGTTTTAGTTTTTCTCATGTGTACTGAAAACGATGAAGAGATAGCATACCAACAAAAGCAGCCATATTTGTGGGTCTGTTGCTGTCTTGTTGGAAGATAAGCATTCATTAGTTGACCTGATGAAGCCAGAATTTAGTTTCGTTTTACAATACCACAGATTAAACAGAGGAAACCCATCCCAAATCCATATGTTTTTATGGCGATGGGCATTTGCAAGAATAAGTTTTCCATCTGTAAGTCATCCATATGTGCTCTGATCAACTGATCCTCCTCGTATTAGATCCCACGCTGACGAGAGCCTTATGCATTGGATGGCCTTCTTTTCCATCCCTCAACAAGTCTGCCAGAGAGAGTAAACGGGCTGATGCCCAACTCGCAAACTTCTAATGGTAAAATAGCTAGCCTTGCCCATGAAAGCATGAGCCTGTTTACAAGAAGAAAAACACAGCGATCCCACCATGTAATGTTAGGCCAGGGGTTGTGCCTTCGCACAAAAGAAGAAGTACTAATTCCCCGAATCTACTATTGGATACCGCAGTGGTTGCTTTGAGATTGGTGCAGATGGAACAATGAATGAGTTCGGAGCTCTTTGACATCCATGGTGAGTGCGATCCTACGGTCGACGTCGTCAAAGAATTTGGGGCCTAAAGATGACAGACATCGTCAAGGGTGCATTGTCACCCAGCAAATATAGCAAAGCTCTGGTCATAGCCACCGATTCAGGTCGATCCATTAATGGAGGTTCAGTTATGTGGCGATTTAACTATTCCTCAAACTCCTTTTTATGACTGGAGTTCTACAAGCAAGCGGACTGGCCACGCTAGTACAAAAACGAAAAAAAACCTAACAGTGACGAGGCAAGTGAAAGCGTGCAACCAAAAACATAACAGAACTGGAAATATTGGAATTCACTAAAACATGGCAAAGGCAGGCAACAATTCAAAGAAGTGCAGGAATCTACTCTTGTATTAATCGTAGTCCTGCCACTTTTACAGCTACAAAGCATTTAAGTTTTCATGACTAAAAATTAACCACCAGACCAGTAGATCAACAAAACCAGTATAAACCCAAGGGTTAGTTCCATTAGATCCTAAGTTTGACAAAAAAAAAAGAAGAAGACGACATCATTGATTCCAATCAAAAAGAGCCTTTGTTCCTCCAACCCACCCTCCAATGTCCCTCCTCAACTAAGCCACACCCCAAAGATCTTCACCCTCTTCTTCTCCTGCCGCGCCTGTGTCATCCCGGACACTGCCATTGACCCGGATCTTACCTCCTCTTCCTTCACCTCTGTTTTCTATCTGAGGCCTGAACCGACTGTCCCATTCCTATTTTCCAGGCCCTCCTCTTGTCTGCGGGGGACTGCTTTAATCATGAAGTATGTTCTCTGCCGTCCCTCTCGCTCCTGGCGCCGGTAGAAGGTGACGGAATCCTTGGCCCGAAGCCCCTTCTCCTTCACAAACTTATTCCATCCCTTGGTGAAGACGTAACAACCCTGGCTGCGCTTCCAGTAACGATACCGGAAGAACCATGACCGGCTCTCCGGGTCCTGGAACTCGAGGAAGAGCTCGTCCGCCGACGTCGGAGACACCTCGGGGAAGAACCGCGTCGCATGTTTCTTCGGTATCAACAGCCTATTCATCTTCCCTCACGTCGCTCGGCGCCAGCTCCTTGGTGAACAACATTTCGCAGAATATGCCGCTGCCGCCGCCACTGCCAAGGAAGCCCCTGAGAGGGGCCGCCACGGAGGCCTGTGGCGACTGCATGAGCTGCAGGTACTCAGCGAACCTCGACTCGTAAGGCTCACTCTTAATCATCTTGAGGACCGCTTCGGTGGAGAACTGCTCCTGGAACCGGGGTTCGCGAACCGTGACTTCATTCCACGGGAGGTTGCGGCGCGAGTCACCACGGTGCAGCTTGACGTCCGCGCTGTCGTAGGACGCGGCCGCTGCAGGCTCCGACTTGAAGGTGCCGAGCCATGCTCTGTTGTGGTGGGAACAGAGCATCGAGGAGCCTGGCTCGTCTCGAGGGCGCTGCGTGATCAACGGGCCGCGGCCTCCGGTGCTGGTCGAGCCCTCGCCCTCGCGTGCCGCCGCCGCCATGGCGGTCATGGACAGCATGCTTCCAGCCGTGCTCCTTGCACCAACCACGCTAGCGGCCATCGAACGATACATGTGGATGGAGCTCGCAACGGAGAACAATCGAAAGCCTCGGCAGTCCTTGTCCTTGCGGAGAAACCTGAAGAGAGGGTACCAATGGATCCAATATTAAACACAGAGAAGCAGTAAAAAGTTGAAGAGGCAGGCATGGATCAAAACTATATACACCAATGAAAGCGGAGACAGTGGCCCTAGTAAAAGTTCGCATCTATATAGCCCATGATAAGAAAGCAAATAAGAAAGAAGGATGCTGTTACCTGGGAAAAAGAAGAGACGAAGGGGAGGTGGCAGAGAAAAGGAATTAATGGAGAGATTGGATGGAGGAAGAGGGTGCCTAGGTTGGGTTTTATAATGGGGAGAAGGAGAGAAGGTGGAAAGAAGACCCGGCAAAAGATAAGTTGGACCTGGGTTTGGAGAAGGATAGGAGGGGCCGATTATGGGAAGTGAGGACTAGAAGGAAAGATAGACCTTTGGGGGGATTAATATGTCCTTAAAATTAGGCAATTTAGCACGAATCCTCTCATTACTAAAAACGGGTTTTAATGGGAACTTAATTGTGAGAAGATCCACGCGTATACTCTCTCATTAAGTGATGGTTTGGGTGTAAAGAAGGGTGTTGAGTGCTCCCTGGAAACAGATGCAGTATATGTTTATGGGAGTAAAACATATAAAAAGAATGTCTTGACTCCGTTGCAACTAAAACTCTCCCCTCTCCAAACAACCTTAAACCGCGGTGCGTTGGTTTCCATATACGGCTCCTAACACAAAGCATGGTGAGGCAGTTCTTGGTTTGGCTAACATGGGTTTAGCTTAAGACGATAGGTTTTAATATCGAAGCAGCTCATAAATTGAACTTAGTAAGCTTTTCGAGGCTTGGGTTCCTTTGACCCAACACAAATCCAAATTAATTGCCTAATCTGGTCTAAACTCGTATCTCTATCTGGTCTAACTTAATTCAAAACAAATAGCTAATTAAGTATTCTAGTGTCGCACAAAAAAGTCAATAGAATGTTTCCTATCTATTGTTCCTTGCAAGATTGATATATATACATGGTAGTTTTCTTTTTTAAAAAAGCAATTGAAAAGAAATCTTCTAGCCAACAATTGTTTTAGTGAGTTTTCACAATGAATTCATCTTACATCATGGTCTAATATTAAGAAGATGTAGTAGATATCAACAGACTCAGCCACAGTTGACCTGGAACCACAAAGCTGGGTGAGGATGAGTGTGGATGGGTTCAATTCTTTGTTGGATCATGTTGGCCCCTTGGGCTAGCTAAGTGGTCGAGGATGTCAAGCCTTTTTCTTAACCGTGTTCATGAGAGATGGAAAGGATAGGGAATAGAAGAAAATCTGCTGGGATAATACAGTTGGTATGAAGTTTTGGTAGTTACAAAAGAATATAGATAAAGAGCATGCATCAAGTTAATTACAAAAATAAAAAAGAACATGCATCAAGGTATGGTTTTCCATTTTTTTTTTCATTTTTTTTCTTCTCTTTCATTATTATATTTTTAACTCTTTTGAAACTTATAGATATCTTCTAGTATAGTGTTGTATCCTAGATACACAACTTTGTATTGATTTATTTCCTAAAAATTTTGTTAAAAAAAATACTTTGATGATCTCATAGAGGAGCAATTAACTATAAGTTTTGAGAAAATGTATGTTCGGATATTAGGAAAGGCATTATTCAATTCAAGAGGGGAACACATGTAGAGTTATGTATTGGGCCGAGATCTATCTACTAACTTGGGAAAATCAGGCATATAGAAAGTTGGGGTTTTTCACAACCGAGAAAGTTCGATAAAAGGGTGGAGATTATGTTGGTGCAAAATGAAATGGAGTTTGCAAAGAAAGGGATAAGTAAAATAGTAAATCAATGAGTCGAGAAGAAAAGATGTTATGCAAAGAATTTAGATCTAGAATTATGAGAGCAAAGAGAGAACACTCGCAAAGACACATAGATTTACATAGTTCAGTCTATGACCTATAAAAAAATTGGAAGGGTATAAGACAGAGGAAGATCTTCAATACATAAGCTCTCAATCTCACCAGTAATTATTCTCAAAGCAAGATATTATCTCCCAAACCCTAGACAGAGCAGACGTTTCTGAAGTTTATCCTGCTTCGCCAAGACTCCTTGAATAAAAACCTCCAACTATTCAGGGGTTTGTAGAGTCGGATTAGTCTGATCGTTTCTGAGTTGAGGGTCGCCTAAGAAGTCTCTTACTGTACTGGGATTTTGTCCCTTCAGGCCGATGCGCAATCACTCTCGGTCACCGCTACGTATAATTTATAGACTTCGCAACAAAGATTCGAACGATTAGGTGATTTTTGAAACTTTTCAGCTACCAGTCGGTCAATGACAACTCAAGGAAGAACTCATCCTTCAGCCACTGAATCGAAAGAAAAAAGGGAGCAGAGGAGAGCAGGGGATAAGAAATATTGGCTTGGGATACTTGGTTCATAGCTCGCTAGGATTTAAGTAATGGAATTAGAGACGTTGGGTATTTGTGGAATGCATGTATAGGATTTTTAGTAAGCAACTTGTACTTCTTTTTTAGTTAAGAAATCAGAACGGAACCCTCTTTTCAATCAAAGAGTGATCACCTCCTCGATAATATTTGGAAGCACCAGAAAGGATTTGATTGATACAATTTTACTACTTCAATTAAGGAGCAATTGACAACAAACAGTCCCCGAATCTATGATCTATAAATGGTAGGTAGTTATTCCCTCAAAAATCCTAGTTTTCTGGCTAATTCAAACTCGGACACGTTTATGAAACTAGGACTTGTAATGGATCAGTTTGAGATCTGGAGGATGCTTGTTGAAGATAGATTCAGTCAGATTTGGTCTCTCGGTGGATGGATATGCGTGTGAGTTGCCAAACCATTAAGTTAGGATCTTTAATGGATCGAAGTGGGATTTAGGATGATGGAATATAGTAAATTTGATTAGCTTCATGATATGTTCTTTACATGTAAAGAGTATAATTGGCTTATGAAACGAATTCAACATAGACCTGTTTGGAGTGGTTTGAGTCTTGAGCTTTCTAATAATAGGCAAGATCCAAGAGAATCAGGTTAGATAAGCAATTCTCCAACTATATTATCATTCGAATAATAGATCTGAGAGTAGATTATTGGCATGACCCTTGGTCCCATTTTTTGGATACTCCTGCAAGATTGGATCGAAAATTCTGTAGGTTTCGATCCTATTGGCCCATCTTGGTCGCATTTCTTCTTGTTTTTTTCAGGAACGAGGCTACAAGGAGAACTCACAACAAGCGGATAAAAGAGGTGCCCTTGTATCCGTGTTGATGAAGAAAGCTAACATACGTGGAAATCCTTCTGTCCGAATCCTTTCAGCCGTTCAATGTTTGCGAAATTGGCCAACTAATATGCTACGTAATTAGCTTTCTAAAGAACATGAACGCATGAGTAGGTTGCAGCTGCTAAAGGCTTGCCCAAATCCTAGCCCGCCAAAAAAAAAAAAAAATTGCCTTAGGATTTCGTTTGAAAAAGTGTTTGGTTGGTAGAGCCATGCTTAAATAAATAACTCAATTTATAAAATCTGTAGGAATATCCAAACAGTTCTAAATATGAAAAAAAAAATAATAAAGAGAAAAACTTGAACTTGTCCTAAGATCATTTACTAATGGCTATCCTTACGCAACAGTGAGTTCATTTAATAATTTCCATTTTAGAGTTCTTCCGTATAACTTTTGTATGCCTAAATGCAAGCATGTGTTCATATACATATATATCTAGGCTCACATGCATGCGTTACTGTCTCAAGGTAGTGCTTTATTATATATTAGTCCTGAGAGCTCACTAAGGAGTTACTTGCACCCAATGAGGAACAAGAAGCGAACATGATCAGATCCGTGTGCAACTAATTATTTTTTCCTCATGCTTTGGCCTTAGCAATGTGCTAACTTTTGTGGATGTTCAATTTTTTAGCAGATTTTGTTGTCTTCTTTATGGCTCTTTTGTGAGGCCTTCAGAAGAAGCTATTTGAAATGTCTCCTTCAATCTTTGTTTTGCTTGTTAGACATCCTTGAACACCTTGACGGCATCTAAATCTGCTGTTAAGCAAAATGACAGCATTCAAATGTAAGTCCTCCTTTAGAAGGAGAAGCAACCATTTCAAGTTACTCTACTTTCAAAAGGATGAAACATCACAAGGAGGCCAGTGTAGTCCTCTTTTTTTTTTCATTTGTCCCTTTATGTTTAAGCATGCAATCACACATTTAGCTAGATTAAATTTTTAAATAAAACCAAGACATCCTCTGATGTTTTGCTGCCCGTTGCTTAGTTTAATATAAAAATATACTTCATTCATCCTTCAGGCGTAGTTCTACGACGATGCCGTCGTTATATTGCGAGGCGAACAGAGTTGCATAGATTCCATGATACTATCAATCTCTACAATGGTGTTGCATATTTACAAATGTAGCCATGAATGTAGGATTAGATCTCTCCAATTTAACTCCGAACTCAAGATTCAGGCTCAGAAAATCATTGGAATTTACTAAATAAGAGAGAGTATTTGAATGGGAAGTGAATCAAATGATGCTTAAAGGTGGCGGCGGCATTTGCAGCTGGGTCCTCTTTTGCATGATTGTCCTCATGTTTGGGAGCGAAGCCGGTTTGGAAAAATCCAGCAATATTTAATGGCGGTTGAACGGTAGGCCACGTGCCGCGTTCCACAGCGGGGCAAGCACATGGAACGTGGCTGGACCAGAGAATGTGACCTCTTCGCGCAACCGCCCACGCTGTCTTCTTGTTTTAAGAACCTTGCATCCACGTGGGTCCACAGTAGTTATCAGGCTCGGACAAGTCTAGTCTGCTCTGATCTGTAAGGATTGGGCGTGCTTGTGGGTTTTCTTTGTTTAGTTTTTTTTCACCCACATGGTGACACTTCGTGGAGCACAATCCACGTCAAGCCAACAATTCCAAAAGGACCGGAACCACTTTTACAAACCAGACGTGGCATCTTATCTGTCCATAAGGGTGGGGTCTACATATATTATAGGAAAGATCCACCGGAGAGCTGATAGACCAGTCCAACTGTTAAATAACATGGGCATGATGGATGAAAATGAAAGAGAGCATGGTACAAATGTGTTAAATCACAATTGAATTGACCCATCAATTCATCGATTGATCTGATCCAACTAAAAATTACATTTATGTTAGATTTAAGTAGATTGCAGGTTCCTTATTCGTTGCCATGAGAAGAGTAGGTTGAGCCCCTTCAATTTCATTAAAGATCAAAAGTATAAGAAAAAATAAAAAGAACAATAATATAGAAGTGAAAAAAAAAAAGTTAGAAAAGTTCCGCACGATCATCCAACAAAACTAGTTGAAAAGAAGAGGTTATAAAATTTATCGGAAAAAAGATGAAACACGTCTTCTACAACTCAAACCCTAGGGAATCTCCATAATTGAGGCATGTGATAGATTTCTAATTGACATTCTCATTTTAAAACCAATTATTTTAGTGATTTTAAATCCCAAGCACATAATAATAGAAATTTGTGGCATATGTAGATTGTAGAAATTTTCTATAACTACAACCGTAGAAGATTTGCACATTAAAGCTCCGAGCTACATTTATCTCATTCTTTATTTAAGCAATAAACATAGAGTTGGAGGTCTTGTTTCTTAATAGAATTCTCATCATCCATGGGCAGTATTTAAGACTATTGTGCAAATGCTCAATTTCTTGTGCTTCAGTCTTTCATGCTGTTAGGATGCAAATTGAGTAGGATTAATTGTTGGCAGAGTCCAATTCTCATGGACAAAATTAAATCTTTGGTGACTTCTTAGCTTAGTAGGGAATGAAAGTAACTTCAACCCAACTACTATCAGATTGAGCAATACATAGAGACCCAGAAGTAAGAAAACAGAACCGAGCCAAAAAATGAAACAGAACAGAGAGAAAACAAAACAGCATGCTAAAGTCTAACAAAAGTGATGATAAAAATAAATGAATGGATGCAAATTAGGTGGTGGTTGAATTAGGTTAGACTGTCTTTTTTTTTCCTCGTAAATGTGTAGTTCCTAAATCACAAGCATCTCGTGAGACCTTTCAAATTGCTGATCCCTTTTTCCTTCTCTCCAGACTCTTAAGACATATTTGTATGTATG
The DNA here is from genome assembly GCF_009389715.1 of Phoenix dactylifera. Lineage (NCBI taxonomy): Eukaryota > Viridiplantae > Streptophyta > Magnoliopsida > Arecales > Arecaceae > Phoenix > Phoenix dactylifera. Next base: position 752,039 of record NC_052396.1, read on the forward strand.
TTCGTCTCCTTTTAGAGCCAATGGATCGATCATTACAGTCACGCATTATCAGGAAAAAGTTTATACCTTGTTACGAATGTCGGAAAATTTGAGGGAGGGTTTGTTTCCAACCCATGCAGAAGAAATCAAGAAAGATTGGTAACCCTGATTTAATGCATTTATTAAAGGGTGGGCTTCATGGTTAGCTATTCCCGTGGCTATTCTCTTCTTTGGATTTCTTTGGTTAGAATAAGGCTTTTCAATTGATTTTTCTGCTGATGTTTCTATTACCTACGTACCTACCTAAAAGCCATCCTTCTTGCCTCTGCATGGCATTATGCCATGAGTAGTTCCGTCAAAGCTCAATAGAAACATTTTATATATGGTTACTTTAAAAAAAAAATTTCCAAGCATAGTTTTGATGCTTTGAATTTTGATGGCCTATTTCTTGAAAAAATTCTTAAACAAAAGATTTTAATAAATTTTCTTCTATGCTGGCAAAATGTCACCATGTTGGGGTCAGCATTTTACATTACTTGTTGTATATAGTTAGATATATATTTTGCATGCAGTAGGTCTGTGTTTACACATTGTTATCTCTGATTGATGCATAATATCTACGATTAAACAAAAAAAAATAAGCATCAAAATCATGACTTTGCATAAGTTTTTAGTCAACATGGACTAAAGCCATAATAGCAGTCAATATGGGAACATACCTCAAGTTAAAAAAGGGATAGAAATGACATTATCATGGATCACCTGGACATTATGGAACTTAAGCCAGCCATGGATTCTAGTTTTTGGATCTGCTCAGGGAAAGAAACAGTGAGAAGAGAAGGTAAAATGACGGGCATGGGAGAGGAGACAAAGTTTATCTCTACTTTTTGGTGGTAAAAATGAAGGGTAGTTAGGTAGGTGTGGTTGACGAGAGATGGACAGATTGTGAGAAGAAAGGGCAGGTTTTATTGAAAGTGAGATGGGCGTGTGCTCCTTTCCACGCCTCTTGTTTTCCCATCTACCCCCCTCCCCCACCTAACTCCCATCTCTTCCTCTGTATTTATTGAACCCCCTTTCCTTCCTCTCTTCTCAGTTCTCGCCTTCTGTCCTTGGAACTCTGTCTCTCTCTCCCCCGAACTCTTGCTGAATTTTCTTCATTAATCTCGCTGTTTCCATTCTAAGACAGAGGTAGTGAGGTTACAAGATCTTTCGTTTCTTCTAAATCCGCGCGAAACTATCAAAATTGTTTCGCTCTTAGATATTGTTTTTGTGTTCTACTTATCCTGCTATTTTGATTCATTCATTCAAGCAAGGCTGGCACTATCTTCATGTTCTAAAGATCTCCTTTGACGAACAGAGTTTCTCCGGTCTCTTGGCTATTTTTCTCTGCATAGATTTATTTTGTCTCCCTTCTATATACCCTGCCCTGTCCTAACTTCACGTCCACCTCTCTTTTCTCTAAACTCTCTTGTTTTCCTCTGTTTCCATCAAGGAACAACTCCTCCCTCCTCTGTTTTCCTCTGTTCTTTAATACAAGAGCAACCTTTCTCTTCCCCACCTCAAAAGAATTTTAAATACCGATGGCCATGATCTCTCTTGCTTCCCTTGAAACCCAACCCCAAATCCCCACCCAAATCCACCAACCCGAAACCACGATATTTCGATCGAAGTTCCCGGACATCCCCCTCTCCAACCACCTCTCGCTCCACGCCTACTGCTTCGAGAAGCTCTCCGAAGTTGCCGACGCCCCCTGTCTCATCTCCTCCACTGCCGACAAGACCTACACCTTCCACGAGACCCACCTCCTCTCCCGTAGGACCGCCGCTGGTTTCTTCAAGCTCGGCATCAAACAAGGAGATGTCATCATGGTTCTCCTCCAAAACTGCCCTGAATTCGTCTTCGCCTTCATGGGCGCCTCCATGCTCGGGGCGGTGACCACCGCCGCGAACCCCTTCTTCACTGCCTCCGAGATCTACAAACAGTTCAAGGCCTCGGGCGCCAAGCTGATCATCACGCAATCCATCTACGTCGACAAACTCCGCAATGAGAATTTCCCCGACCTTGGTGACGGGCTTACCGTCATCACCGTCGATGCCCCTCCAGAGGGATGCATACCATTCTCCGAGGTGTTGGAGGCCGACGAGACGGCGATTCCCGATATCACCATCGATCCAGAGGACCCTGTTGCGCTCCCGTATTCCTCGGGGACGACAGGATTGCCCAAAGGAGTGATCTTGACGCACAAGAGCCTGATATCGAACGTCGCGCAGCAAGTCGACGGGGCGAATCCGAACCTCTACTTGAAAACCGACGACGTGGTGCTATGCGTGCTTCCCCTCTTTCACATATTCTCCCTGAACTCTGTTTTGCTCTGTTCTTTGAGAGCAGGGTCGGCGGTGATGATAATGCCCAAGTTTGAGATCACGACGATGCTGGAGGGCATTCAGAGGCACCGGGTGTCGGTGGCGATGGTGGTGCCGCCGCTGGTCCTGGCCCTGGCAAAGCATCCGGTGGTCGAGAAGTACGACCTCAGCTCGATAAGGATCGTGCTCTCCGGGGCGGCACCACTGGGAAAGGAGCTCGAAGAGGCGCTCAGAACCAGAGTCCCTCAGGCTGTCTTTGGGCAGGTGAGTTGCTCTCGCTCCCTCTCTTTCTAATGTTTTCAGAGTTTCGCCGTTACGGTCACCATTTCATGACCGCATGTCAGTTGTCACGTGCCATCTGTCGTATTCCACATGCTGGGATCAATTAAAAGTTTTTGTTTGTCCCCTGGTGGCAACAGAAGGCATACCGGTAAATGGATTGGGCCAAGATTTAAGTTTGGGCTGAGAACAGTTTACGACTATTCCATTGGATTAAGGGTCAAGATTTGGCAACAGATTTGATGTAATTAGAATTGAATGATTTAAGTTACGGTGAATATTGTCATGCGCATGATCATAAACTTTGTCAATGCTGATGTTTCAGCTTCTGAGCGTGACCGCGCGACCACAGCATGGTGCTCCGTAGTGCACATACGGCACCACGGAGTTTTATATAGTCGTGGATGGCTGCCATCAATAGATGGATGTCCGTCAAACATGATAGTCCACAAGCATGTGCCATATCATACACGGCACGTGTTTGTTCGATGGCCATCCATAAATATACAGTACTCCATAGTATCCATAGAAACGTCGGATTTCGTGCATGGGGTGTCACTAATTGCTTTTGAAAGAACCTTGTTTTTGTTTTTAGGGGATTTTTGAAGTGCTGAATTCGCTCTCTTATTTTTTTCCATGTCAGGGTTGGGTAAAACTAGTGCAATCTATTTTGATTTAGTGAACTTTTGGCTATTCGGAATAGTGTGGTTTGGATGGTCCAAATCTTGATTGCAACAAGATCCTTATACAGATCTACAATTCGCCCTTTTCCTCGAATTTGTTTAACGCTATCCTTCAGAATGAGTATCAAATTGAGTTTGTGGAATGTATGTAGTTGATCCAGGACATGATTGTCTGCATCAAAACAATCTGTAGAATGTCCAAATTTAATGTTTATGCTTTCATATAAATAATTACTGATAAATGGGATTTGACCTCATCAATTAACCTAATAAAGAGAGAAAAATTGTTGCTTATAAAGTCTTTTTTAGTTGTAATAAATTATCTCATATTAGAGGAAACTGCTCCTATTATCTAGCCCATTGTATATGAATCTCTTTGATGATAAAATAAAAGAAGCTAAAAATAACTTGTATATTTTTTTTCCTACCATCAAGGACAACCTGCATAAAAGTCTGTGATAATTTTTTTGTCTAGTTCCAGCTCAGGACAATCATCTCCTTTAAAACTACACAACAAACACTTGAATCCTTGGCAAGATCTACTCCACTGACAATGGCGATTGGGGAGTTGGCCCCACCTACCCATTTATCTTGGTAGGTAGCAACTCGGGAAAAGAGAGAGAGTAAGAGAGAGAATTTTATCGTTTAGTCGCACCTACCACGACGCTAACTACTGACATTTCCAAAGTTTCATGCGAGGAGTTGCTCTCGATCTACCCGCTTGTTTTATAAACCTACTTGTTTTATTGTATGGCAGCCGCATGGATTGGATTGAATCTCTTCGATTCAGCTCCAACATGGATTGGATTGACATTTAAAAATTTACTAAGAATTTACGTAATAGGTCATAGGACTAACCAAGATGTATAATACTGAAACTTAGTGAAATTTTTTTTGGTCAAACTTTGTGAAATTTTTTCATTAAAGTTGTGCAGGAAATATTACCAACATAAGTAAATCCTTCTTAACATTCAATTCTTTTCTATAGCCAACACTCTACTTGATGATGATAAATGAATAGATAACTTAGTCACTTGTTAAAGATTTTATCATGAACTTAAGTGCATGCTTTTATATGCAGGGTTATGGAATGACTGAGGCCGGTCCGGTGCTTTCGATGTGCCCTGCATTTGCCAAAGATCCTGTCGTAGCCAAGTCAGGCTCGTGCGGCATTGTCGTGAGGAATGCCGGTCTCAAGGTCGTCGATCCGGAGACCGGCTTCTCCCTTGGCCGGAATCAGCCCGGCGAGATATGTATTCGGGGACCTCAGATCATGAAAGGTAATTCGTGAACCTACGGAGTGCACAAAATGCCAATGTAAAATATTTCAACATCAACTAATTGACACCTTCGGTATATAACATATGCCAACTAGACACTTGATCAAAACTTATAAAAATCTAAATAAAAATATATGATATTCAGCATTATACATGCATGCCCACTAATTCTATTTTCATGCATCGATGACAAATCTGACAGGCTATCTCAACGATCCGGATGCCACATCGTCGACGATAGACGTAGAAGGCTGGCTACACACAGGGGACATTGGCTATGTGGATGATGATGATGAGGTCTTCATAGTGGATCGAGTGAAGGAGCTCATCAAGTTCAAGGGTTTTCAGGTGAACATTTTTATTTGTTTGCCAACAAGTAAAAAAAAAAAGAAAGAAAAGAGAGACTGGTTATAATTGTCCATTAGAAATTTACCAACAAACCCTATTAAAACCAAAACTTTCAAAAAGGCCATGGACTTGCATGTGAAAATAAAACCAGAGAACAACATTTGCTACTATGGCCATAGCTTCTTTGTGATGGTTATTCTTTTTGGACTGTTGACATGATGCAGGTTCCACCAGCTGAGCTTGAGGGCCTCCTTGTCAGCCACCCCTCCATTGCTGATGCTGCTGTGATCCCGTAGTCCCCACAAACTCTTCTATTATATTCGTTCACTTTTAACTCCATGTCTCATCAATTCATTAATGGAAATTTGTCACTCATTAGAAGAAGGATTTGGCTGTCATGACAGGCAAAAGGATGAAGCTGCAGGTGAAGTTCCGGTTGCTTTTGTTGTGCGAGCTAAAGATACAGACCTCACTGAGGAAGCTGTGAAAGACTTCATAGCCAAACTGGTGGGTTTAATGCCTTATCAGCATAAGCTTTGCAATCATAAATCTCCTTCAAACAAGATTAATAGTGAATCACTCACCATTTCTCTCTGCTGTTTTCAAAGGTAGAGGCTTAGTACGTAGTGTCTGACTCGAAATTTTATGTGACATCAGGTGGTGTTTTATAAGAGATTACACAAAATTTACTTCGTCCATTCCATTCCCAAATCCCCCTCTGGAAAGATATTGAGGAAGGATTTGAGAGCCAAACTAGCCGCTTCTTAAAAGCTGCCTGCACCGGACCTTGGAGCTTGCAATTAAATTGTTTCATCAGTGCTCTTTCAATTGCTTAGCTTTGGGTTTCATTCATTCTGAACTCTCTACCCTTTAAAAGCAGAAGGGAGCTGCTTTTGAGGGATCAAATAAGTCGATGGTTGCCGATGCCTTCACTTTATCATCTGGTTTTGTATTTTATGATCAGTTTCGATATAGTGTAACGCAATGAATTAATTAGCCAGTGAGACTTCCAGTCAAGCAGTTGCAATACCTCTTAGCACATTTTGGTCCTAGAAGGTGGCATTCCCATTGTATCTATCAAAAATAAATAAATGATGATCAGCTGCTTAATTTCTGAAGCAGCAGCTGTTCCTACACTCATCGATCTTTTGTCTTATACAACAATGAGGTCTAAAATCTCCATAGCCACTGTTATTTGCGCATGACAGTACTCATCTAAATCAAACATGCCTCACTGTGAACGCTTATTCTGGAAAGATACAACCATGCTTGGTGGATTGGGGGGGGGGGGGAGGAGATTGCCAGCTAACGACATAGGATCATCCAATTTCAGCCCAATAGACAACAGCAGCAAGCAGGTAACGACATAGGATCATCCAATTTAGCCCAATAGACAACAGCAGCAAGCAGGCCAGACCTCGATCCTGCTGAGCACCAGTCCAACCCCGGACCCTACGAAAGGCCGAGCAGACCTCGGCCGGACCTCTCCGCTCGGGGCGTTCTGCAGAGTCGACCAAAAGACGAAGAGGCTCCGCCGACCGCAGGTATCTACAATGACGTTCCTTAAGTCGGGCTCAGAGCGCCCTGCAGGATTAACCAAAAGCTAAAGAGACTCCGTCGACCGCAGGTATCCACAATTCGAATGATACTTTTTGAATAATAAATCTATTAGATGCTTTGGAGAGGATACTTTTTAATATCCATGGTCGCCATTCAAGTAAAAAACCCTAAATTCTTGAATTTTCCCTCTTTTTCATTTGTTTCAAGAAATCCAAACTTTTGTTGATTTGGAAAAGCTTTCATTGGACTTCTGGCACGCTTTATGATGGACAAAAAACTAATGCCACGATTAGAGCAGGAAGGCCTCAAAGCGAGTAGGGTTTTATTTGTCAATATTTTCAGATAATTAAAATCAAATTTATAATCGTGTGTGGCTTTCAGTTATGCATTTTACCCAGTTTTTTTTTTAGGATGCAAACTCTCACATTTCCATGGTAGTTCCTTGGTCTGTGATGATGTCGTACACTTAGTTCGATGCAAATTAAGTGTAATATTGAAGAGATTAAACATAAGGAGTCAATTCTATGGCCTTTATAATGAATGTAATGTGAAGAATGCGAATCTAATGGTTGTAAGGTAATCTACCGAAAAGTCTGATACATATTTCAGAGAAACACATTTTATGTCTGCTCTGAACAGCATTTCCCACAAAAAAAAAAAAAAAATTAAAAGGATAAGCTGTATGATAAATGGATTTATGTATGTATGTATGCATGTTGTTTTTTGGCACATATTTCATTTTGGGAACACTGAATTATGAGATGGTTATGGTTACTACTTCAATTCCATTCTCATCTTATGGTTCATAAGCTTTCTTCCATATACTGTCTTAACTTTGAGACCAAAAAAAAAAAAAAAAAACATTGTCTCTCATATTATTGAAATCTTCGGTTTTGTACATGTTGATCTGGCTTGTGATGGAAATATTGGTTTGCGTGGCTACTCTTGTCTACCGCATAGCTTCTTTAAGATTTTAGGATGTTATAGAGCACATAATGAGCCATCCGCTAAAGATGCTTTGAGATATGTGCAGATAAATGACTGAAGGAGTTTGAAGTGCTAATAGATAATCCTTAACTATGGGTCATATATTAAGAATGCTTTTAGATTTGTGCAGGTGGATGAATAAAGATATTAGGAGTGCTTTGAGATCTATGTAGTGGGTGATTCTTAACTATGAGTCATATACTAAGGATGTTTTGATATCTGTATAAACGGATGAATGAAGGTGTTTAGAGTGCTTTGAGAGCTGTGCGATGTGTAATTCTTGATTTTAGATTATATGCTAAAAGTTTTTTGAGACGTGCATCAGGATTTTCATCCTACGAAGGATATTTTGGTCATAATATAATTTTATGCTACCATGTGATGGTCATGTAATAGTATATGTTGTTAATAAAGATGATCGCAGATCAGTTTGGAACCATTTGAAAACTTGAAAGTCATTTTGAAATTTTAAAGTTGAGAATGTATCACTATAATTTCTTCTTATTTTATTTTAAAAGGTTTTTAGAATAAGGAGAGGTGGTGAAGGAGAGAGTATGCGGAAGAATGGTTAATCTTTCTCCTTGCGAAACCACTTTTGGATCATCAGCTGTCCCGCCGGATGAATGGCAGACTTTGGGGATCCTCCAACGACTTCGTGCGAGGGAACGTTAATCATTCTTTGCACGAAAGATATAAGTCGGTCCTGAAGAGGAAAAGGCGGAGGGGCAGGAGCGCGTGACGGCTATCGGCGAGTCGCATTGCGGCGGCGAGTCCGTCTTGGTAGGCGCTCAGAGTAATGAGATGCGAACACATGTCAGTCAGCAATGGATGCGATTGGCCGACTGAAGCTTTCCGCGCATGCTGCCGGCATGACGTTGGAACCACAAACTTTGAGAGACGTGTCACGGGCCAAAATGCAGTTCCCGTAGGTGAGAAGCCCAGCACTCGCTATCAGATGGAGTGCTGCCGACCAATGGACGCCTATCGATCTCTGGGCCACTGAGACGAGGCGAATAAGCTTAGAAATATATTTTGACCGCTTCAATTTTTCACTTAGAGCCCGTTTGTTTGGGGCTAATCTAGCATGAGAATAAATTCTATATTAAATTATTATATTTGATAAAAAATAGATAGAAGAGATGATAAAATAAATAATAAGTTTTTTATCTAATTTTTTTTAAAGAGAAAATAAAACAAATAACGCCAGAGAATTTTTCATGTTGGATTGAATTAAAATAATCTCAAATTATTATTTCTCGACAAAAATATCTTTATTTATATTATATTAATATTATATTTATTATACTATAAAATTAATATTAATTATATTTATATATTATATTAATATATTATAAATATATTAATATAATGAGTAATAATATTTGTTTTATATTTATATATTTATTATAAATATTATTTATTAATAATTAATTAATTTTAAGCCGTTTGATTTTTAATAATATTAAATAATTTAAAAATGCAAAAAAAATGCATATAGATAATAATTTTATGAAGATATTTATTTAATTTTATATAGTTAAAAAATGGGTAAAAATTCTAAAAATATTTTTGAATTATCATAATTAAAACTTCTTTCATAATTTACTCATAGATTATACAATGTCCTATTGATGAATACACATGAATAATAAATTTAACGATTACATATCATTACTGATGGCGGGTGTGCCGTTAGATAACTTAAAAAAAATGGTTGCCTATATGACTTGTTTCCTTTTCATTTTCTAAATTTTGATTCTCTAATTCTTTTCAAACTTTTAATACAATATCCAAATCTCTACCCTTAGTGGAGCCTGAAACACCACCAAATCGTGCCTATAGTCATGTCTAGAAGGTTACTCACGGAGTATAAAACATAAATTAACATAATAGTTCTATGACACTACGGTCACGTTATTTATAAAATAACTGAAAAAATAGCAATCCTCACAAAAAATTGTAATAAGACATGCTCTTAGTATTCTATAAAATAATTCATAATTTACCATTCCTATTGTTTTTTAAAAACAATAACTTAGTCGGTTGTCAAGCCATTCAAGTACAAAAAAAAAAAACAACCGTTCACAATCAGAATATAGTGTCCGCCAACTACAGCGACTGTAACTGCTTGACAATGAACCTACCAACATTACTTTCAAGTTTGATGCAATTGAAGGGTTGGCCCAACCATGATGCTAAAATCACCAATAGCAGTGTTACTGGTGAGAATTTCTCCTAGACTGCTCCAACAGGTACCTGCAAGACAAAACAAGTGAAACACTAGATTTTATTGTTCCCAAAGAAAACCAGTTAGGAAAATTGTAGGCCAATAGATAGCTTAGAGGTACTACTAGTCATGAGCAATGGCAATCAGCTAAAGTGGAATTTTACTTATGAAAAGAAGTAATTGTAATCAGGTCATTTAGGATATGTGCAGTAGGCTGAATAATCAAATTGAACATCACTACCAGGCTAAGAGCGAAAAAAGAAAACATTTGACAGAATTTGATTAGACGTTAGAGATGGAATCAGTTCACACCACACCAGGATCCAATCACATCCAGATGCAATGTGAACTGCTTCCAATATGGATAAGGCGTAGGCTACATGGCACTAGAAACACTTCCACAATAGAATTTCCCAAAAAATGTGTAACATGTGATCTGAAAATTATATATTCTTGCCTGCCAGTATGGAAGCCTGCAGAATACCACGCATTCAGAACACAGGCGAGATCAGTCTCTGGGCCAATGCTTTCCGACCCTTTGCGCTCTTGTATACCTGAGTTCTCTGATTTATCCTTTCCCATTTCCTTTCCTATGTTCACAAAAATAAAGCATTTCGCGTTCATGGAAATTTTGTTACTTATATAAAAGTAAATAATGACCACAATCTGGTTAACCAATGCAGGCATAGTATAAATTTGAAGAAATTCTTGCACAATAATTTTAAGATATGATACGTTTGATAATGATGTAAGCCCCATCCAGTCATGTAAGGTTCCAATAACAACCAATACAAAGAAGTGAATAACACGAGCATGGTCATTCTGATGCATTTGAAAATCTTGTGCTTTCTTTCAAACTAGAGTTTCAAATCTGGAGTAACTCCACATATTACCATAGAGTTAGATGGTAGGTAGCAATATGCTATAGGATAGAATACATTCTCATTCCGTGCTTGCAATTCCAAATGAGAATCATGAATTTTTTGTTAATAATATGCTATTGATGTTACTATCAGCCTTTTATGTCAAACTATGCAATCACAAAATCTTTCAGAGCTCCAATTGATCAAGATATCAACATCAGCACTTTTTTCCGTGCTTGCTATTGCCTCACACAAAAGTTACCAGAAGACCAGATCCACATCAGCAGAGCTATGATAGACCAACAATATTATTACAAATTCTCACTTCTTAGGGTGGCAGCAATAAGTTTTTCCCCTGCTCAGCCAGACCAAATAGTTCATGAAAATGGCAAGAGGAAGACGGAATGAAATAGCAATGTTAATGGATCAGTAGGATTAGACTAAAGTGCACAAAAGGAGATGTTCTATGAACAATGTGCCATAAGATGCTCAGCAAGGCAAACAACTTTAAACCTGTCCCATGTTTCTCCCAGTTCAGTGCAACAAATTAGCAAATGTTGGCAACAACACAGTGTTGAAAGTCATTTTAGATGTATTTCCTCCTTTTCTAAAAAGGGGGTGGTAGTGCCCCGTGGTACTAACAGGGTGGAGGCAACCTTGCAAGGTTGGAGGTGTAAATAAGTGAATAAGGAGAATCATGTTATCTAACTACTTTGAGGATTTGGAAGTGTAATTAGCGATTTGATGTGAGAGAAATCACATCTTTAAAATATGTTTTGCGAGCCATGACTCATCATGAGTTGGTGATCAGGTGAAACTCCATCTATGGCACCACAGGCTCCACTAATAAATAATGGAGATATTAATCCTTTCCTTGCAATGTGCAAAAAACAAACTCTGCGTTAATGAACATTACCCTGTTTGCAATAAAATGCTGAGTCATACATTCTCAGGGTGTAGAGCACAATTTATTCTCTTTCTTAGATTACCGCATTAACGCACGCTATAGCACCTCAGTTGGTAGGAGCTCATGTAATCAGGACCTTCCCTCCTGCCTTACGGGGAACAATACAAAAGCAACAAATGCTGAGAACAAAGGAGAAAGTTACCATCAAACTGCTTGGGAATGAAGATGGGGCATATTAGTTGCTCGCAGTGAAAGAGTGACAACTAGAGTGTCCCTGGCATATATAAGAATCCTTGCATAAGTCTATCATCTCCACCTTCACCAACCAATAAGAGAACAGTTTTTTTTGGATTTTCATAGAACATCCAGCTCCATAATAATCACACGAGTATACAGGTATACTGTATGACCTTATAAGTTTGATAGCGAAGCTGACCCATGTCAAGACTCAGATGAGCAAAAACCAACAATATCACTGCAGGTCATAAAATGCCAAACAATGCTTATGTCTTGAAATGATGTGTGGTTACCATCCCATTACTGAAGGCCGAAATAGCAGTCAATTAAGGACACTATTCCATTAAAAAACCATACTAGTTGGGTATATAGTATTTGACACTGCCATGTTTGCATCAATTGTTTATTTGCATGTTCATAATCAAACTAGACAGGTTACCAGAACAAAACAAATTCATTAGAATTGAAAGAAAATTTCAAAGCAAAATGAAAATTCACCCTGCTCAATCCTATGGTTTTATGTTCTTTCAGGAGTGCTCTACTTATTATATTAAAGATGTCTAAGGAGGAAATTCTTATCTCAAAAACATTCAAATTTACACCATGAAAAAGCAGAGTCAAAGTAAGCATTATTTGCTGGTCAATATCACAGGCTTTGACGAAATTAGTTAAATAAATAGCCCAAGAAAGGTTTACCTCTAGAAAAGGCAATATTAAACAGAAAATTATAATGTATTCTATTTACCCAAGGGCACTTTGCCAGCTATTGCCATATCAAGAAAATACTGTTGAAAATAAAGAGAACCATAAATCATAATGTAATCATGTCCCATTGAAATAGTATTGAGCTAAGATAAGCCAACAGAGAGAGAGACCAACAGCCTAACTAACTAAAAGCATATAAGCATCAAACAAAATTGGTGATCCAGATAAAATATGTTTAGTCCAATAGTATGTCCACCTACCTTCACAGATATTAGAAGTTGCAGATATTTCTGTCTTCATCGAATTTATTGTTCTTTCAGCAGCTATCATTCCTGCTTTTACAACCTCGTCATCTGCATATGTAGATTGTTTTGCAGGATCCATTGAGCATGATGCACCAATAGAACAAGTTCCACTTTGAGCAGGACACTGAGCACCTGAGGCGTGAGCAGCTAATGAGAACCACAATGTTAGCATGCAGCTGAAAAATTTTCAGAAACATGGAGATAAAGGGCTAGGGAGAAAGGGTATGTCACCAGGAAATAGATTTGCCGGAGATACAGAACAGCTTGCAATCCATGGTGGGCAACAACCATAGCCTTCAGATGACAAACCACCAATGGCACAAGCAGATATTGGAACAGCTAAATAATGACACGAGCACAGGGAGCATGGATGCTGTCGAGCATATTCAGAAGCATTACATGCGTTAGATGCAGGAACATCATGCATCTGAGATGTGAAAGATTGAGCTGTCGTTTGGTAATTCAAATAATTTGTATCCTGAAGTTGCTCGACAATCTTCTGCTTCTTCTCCTCAAGTTCATAATACTGTCTTAACAGTTCATTAAATTCGGTGCTTTGCTGAACAGAATAACCATCTATCTTCCCATCAGTATAGAGGGCGCCTGATGAATATGGGTAAGATTCTGTGGCATGGAAATCCATGCCCAGATTATCTTTTTGATCTGGAAGATCTTCAGCAGTTACTTCATTGGAACAGCAGGATACATGAACCTCTGCTGCACCACTGTTTATGTTATTGATGTCATCATCCGGCTCTATCTGTCTTCAGATGAAAAGCATAACAAAAGAATAGTTAATATAAACTACACAATATAATGTGAATGAAAAAGTTTTGAACACAACCAGTAATTATCTAAAGAAGATATTTTTGGTTTTATAATAAATTTCAAAGGAAAATCAGAGTACCAAGCCAGTTTTACAATCATCATACATGCAATGCTTGGTACTTCAACAGAAAATATCCCAACATTGCTCTGTATGCAAAAATACTTAAAAAGGAGAATTTCTTGATGTGAGATGGGGTTTCCTTCATTTTCATAGGCAGACGAAGTGAGTTGGATGCTCCATCAACCAATCAGAAAGCCCATCAGTATGTGGTTTGGGCTTGTAACTAGCAAGTATGTATTATTTAACCAGTGGACCCAATTAGTTCGAGTTGTATCAGTTCAAACCTAAACTATATGTGAACCATGAAACTCAGGTAGTATGATATGTTCCAAATTCCAACAAAGTCAAGGTTTATTTAACCCAAGTCCAGGTTTAGACTTTAAACAATACCATTTGAAACTAGATTGAATGGTGTCATCAGGCCTTATTCATCTAAACAGTTTTCTCTAACAAATCTGGGTCATAGACCAGATACAAGCTCAGTGGTGGTGTCTCTTTGACATGAGAAAAATGGGTCCGCTTGCTTCTAAAATAACCCAAGGCAAAGGTTAGCTGTTATGATTAATCATCTTTTATTTACAGACCACGCAATAAGCCAAAGGTTCTCTGTCTTCAGTGACTCTAAATTCCAGTCTTGTGTCACAATAATTCTCTCTTCTAATCCACTATGGGTTGTCATATTGCCCAGACATTATTCAGTTTTTTAATAGAAAATAAGCTCCTAGCTTCTTTCAATCAGAGGTTATCTCTTCAGAGGGGTAATTAAAACCATCAGGCAGCCATGGGAAAATAAAAAATCGCGATAACCAAGAATTGTTGAATAAGTAGAATCTCTGTCAAAAGAATCTAAGCTGTATGGACAGGTTCACCAATAAATGTACTGATCCATTAACTGAGACCATGACAGCTGACCATCCAGAAAGGTTATACCTAAATGACACTAGAGCAGCTAAACATCAATGCCATCATAGGTAAACGCACATTCACTATTTATAATTGTTTCATCGTTGCATTTGGTGGCTAATATTCAGTAGAAAAATTAAGAAATCAGGAGTGAAGTCCAAAAGAAACTTATGAGACTTCCTCCATATCATAAGATGCAAAGAAAGAATGATATTTAAGGTCAATGAGGTCACACCATAATAATGCAGTGACATGATGCATTCAGAGCTCTTTTTCCTGCAAAATATTTGTTTTTTTAAAAAAAATGTTCTTTATGGTTTATAAGAGAAACAAAAAGTTAAACACAAACTCATGAATATGATGAAATATTTCAATAACATTCAAGGAATAATCCATCTGCACGAGAAATCATATTTAACTTACTCCGTTGTCTTTTCGGCATGAACAGGTTCATCTTTATTACTTTCAGTTGTTTGTTTTCCTTCCTTCAGGAAATTGCCTTGGTACTCCTCAGTATGCATTGCCTGACATACAGCAGCGATCAATGAAAGTTTAAAATTGGGCCAAACTAAGGCATGATACATAGATTTAACTCAAATTGGATTTATGTTTTACTATTTAATTCAAGTAGGCATTGCTAAATATCCACAATGTTGTTGAAAAAAGAAAAGGTCATTTTTTGCATGAAAATAGATATATAATTGCAAGAATGTGTAAACGGAAATATTAATAAAATAAATAGGCAAAAGTAAGGCATAACAGATCAAGCACAAATTGGAATCATGTTTTACTATTTATTCAAATTAGCCATTATTAAAATGTCAATTTATTGAAAAGATTGCGTGAAAATAAATATGAAGAATAAGAAGAAGAAACATACTAGCATAGATCCAATGCCAATCAGATGCATGCCTCTTAATCCATTAGACTAAAGGAATTTCTCATTTTTCAGAACTTGACATGTGAAACTTGATTTTCTTTCCACCAGCTTGAGTTCATAAACCAGTATGACCATTTTGTGATTGGAGATTAAGAACTCCAATTTGATAATCTTTTTTATCCATTATGATCTTGTTTCAATTAAATGGACAAAAAGTGACATGTATCCCTTTTATTAAACCAGATTTTTATTTTATAGCATATAAAGAAGATTTTTTATGCTTTTAAACATATTACAGACAGAAATGCCTTTCTTAAATGAGAGTGTGGTTTCAATTAAATATCCCTTCACCATAGCTCACACAAAGAAGATCTAATTATAGCTTAAGAACATTTTTGTAGTCATCCTTACGAAATCAACACACCAGCTCACTTCAAGAAAGTTACTTTGCTGTCACTGGATTATTGTTTATGTAACATGAACTAACAACAAACAAAATCAAATATAAGGAAAGATGATGAGGAATAAAACAAATGCCAAATTCTCATCAATGTAAACTACAATTATACAATTCCAAAGTCCCATGTGTAGTGGTGATCAGTGAAAATATCTCTTCCATGCGGATATAAGAATCCCTTGGGCAACTCCAGAACCTAAAGACATCATACTTCTAACAAGAAACTCCAAACTACAATCCTAAGCCTCTCCTTTTGTAGTCAGGTCTTAAATCTTCTTCCTCTAATTTTTACAGTCTCTGATTTCCTTCTTTTCTTTGGTGGGGTTGGGAGGGACAGGAGGACAGCTTATTCAGTAGCATGAGCATGATGGTCCTTTATTTCAAAACCCTCTCTCTCTCTCTCTCTCTCCCTCTCCCTCCCCCCCCTCTCTCTCTCTCTCTCTCTCTCTCTCTCTCTCTGTGTGTGTGCGCGCGCGCACGCGCGTGCTGAGAAGTAAAAGGGGAAAAGTGAACCTTTGCTGCTCAAAAATTGAAAATTAAACTGAAAAGTGAAAACAAAGAGATTCATCAAACAAAGAGGAAAATAGCAGGGGAATAAAGAGGGACAAAGGGAAGACAGACCTTGTAGGTGGCCATGGCGTGATCAAAGGCATTAATAAGGGCAGAATCATCCCATAGATCAGTTCCCTTTCCCATGTTTTCTCCTCTCTTTCTGTCCTTCTTCTCTTTGCTTGGCATAAAGTTTTTATATTGTTACATATATCTGGCCAGGATAAACAAATAAGAGCATGTGAGCCTTCTTTCATGAACCCAAATTTCTCCCAATCAAACAAGACAAATTTATACTATATTAAAATATGAGTTTTTTAAATTTAAAGTATTCCACGAAGATTTATGTATCAATTTATTTTTTAGAACTATATTTCTTTTTTAGAACTATATACCCATTTATTTCAAAATAACCTTCTCTTGGCCACTGTAAAAGAAGTTATTTGAACAATGATGGCTTTCGTGAATATATGAATTCCATTCCTATATTTGTAATTTTTTTCCTTTTTCTTCATATGTGAAGACTCTCATCTTTACAACACTTAATATATTGCCCCAATCCCACTACATAGAGTATATATGATCCATCCTAGGCAATGCAATGCTATATATGGATGAAAATCTAAAGCTCAAAAAGCTTATACACTTATCGAAAAAGATAAGCCAAGTATAGTAGGAACCCAAAACCTAGTTATGAATACATTTTTCACTGGCTTTTGTTAAGTTCGATGTCATTAAATTGCTTAGCTGCAAATATCATCATCATATTTTTATTTTTTTTACTTAGAACTCATTCACTTATGTGTTTTTATATCACTACTACTATTTTGACGACGCCATGTATCTGATACAAGAACCTGGAGGATGAACAGTGGATGAATCTTTGTTTCGTCATGTACAGGGATTTTAGCCTATGATTTCCATTGTATTAAAAGTCGTACTCTACTTTCAAAAAAAATCCAACCGATTTAATGATAATGGGGGGTTACATTTTTAATTTCATCTTGAATGTTATATCACTTTACCAGGACTCGGGTCTGAAATCCCCGACCTAATCCTGGACATGCTTCCATCCATCCTATTCTCTAAAAAAATATAACATTATTGATATCTTACTTCTGACATGAAAACCATGTTCATTATTGATCAGGATACATATCATATTCTCTGAAAAATATAACATTAGTGATATCCTACAATTACTTCTTACACATAAATCGTGTCCATTATTGATCAGGATCTTAGCTATTGAACTTTAGCAAATATATCTTATAGATTCTGTTATTTCTTCACAACATGGTTAAAATAAATATTAAAAAAAATCATTAACTACCAACTATATTAAGCATACTGACTACTAATTCAAATGATCAAATCATATTTAGAAACCACAATAATGACTTTCTAGCAGGTGCTTGTTAAAACCATTGAGTTGCTTAGAACGGCCCTAATATTGGCATGTTCACGGATACTCCAGGGTTTGGCTATTTAACTCTATGAAAGCCTTGGAGCCAATAATATGCATCTATCCGACAACTTCTAAGAAACAGAGAGAACTTAAAATGCCAAGGGTGCACACATGGACACATGGATAACAACTTAAAATTCAAAGGTTGCACATAAGGATGCATTGATAAGTGATAACATTGGCCTGTCAATTGCAACAAAGATTTGATATTGTTCAAACGAATGACACGTGAATTTAAATTGTAAGATAGGTTACGTGATGATATGCTTTTTGAACACTGAGCAGCATTGTCAACAATACCAGTAATAGAAAAGGCCAGAGAAAGTTGTCATGCCTGCGATCTGACAGTACAGTAACATTGTAGTAGTATACTACTGATGACATGAAAACTTGCAAAACTACCAAGACTATGCTTGAAAACTTTTGGGCAGACAAATGTTTGATAACTAAGCTTGCCATAACTTAATAATTTAGTGGATGCTCCAGTATAGCCATGCCAAATAGCTACTGCTGCAAGTTATAAATTGATTTTTTAAAGTTAAGCTTGCCTACTTCATTCTTTCCAAGGGGTATTCATACAGTTTCCCTTAGGGGTGGAACAGTGCCGGCTCGAGCCTTAGGCGACCGCCTCGGTCGCCTAAGGCCCCCGGCCCAGGGAAGGCCCCCACCCAGTTTTCCCTCCATAATGGCGCTATGGCAGACTGCAGACGGGGAGTGGGTTTGGGCGGCGACGTGAAAGGCTGAGACGGCCAGACGGGGAGTGGGTTTTAGCGGCGCTGAGTGCCTGAGCGGCTGAGCTGGGACTGGCGACGGGGACTGGGGACTGGGGACTGGCGACGGGCGATGGCGTGGTCGAGCAGTCGAGTCGTCGACAAGCAACGGGCAACGCAACAGCTATTTCCTCCCCGGCTCCCCCCTTCTCTGCCTTTTCAATGCCGGAACCTTCTCCAGTTCTCGGCACTCGGCAGAATCGGCTTGCAAAGTTGCAGAGCGGCGAGCGCAAACCCTCTCCAGCTCTCCTCGCCGACGTCGCCGTCCTCGGCTCCGAGCTCCGGCCTCCGACTCCGAGCTTCGGTCCACCGTGCGTCCGTGCAGAGTCCTCTCCTTGCCGACTCCGAGTCGCCGTCCTCGGCTCCTCCGACCTCCGGGCTCCGCGGCGACCGGGGCGGCGAGGCCTCCTGACTTCCGAGTTCCGACTTCCTCCTCGGCTCTTCCGACTTCCGAGTCTCCGACCTCCCGAGTCCTGACTCCCGACTCCTGAGTCCCGGCCCAGGGAAGGCCCCCACCCACGGTCCTCCGACCTCCTCCCGTGAGGCCGTGAACGGTGACCCCGTCCTCTCCTCAGCTCCTCCGCCGCTCCGGCCTCCTCGGGGTTCCCGGTTTCCGAGTCCCGACCTCCTCCCACGGTCCCACCTCCCGACCTCCTCCCCTGTTCCCACTGATCCCGATTCCCACTGATCCCGGACCCCCAGTTCAAATCGGCGGTTCACTGTGAGTCTGTGAGTGTGACTATGTGAGGCAGGTGAGTTAGTAAGTAACTGTAGTTACTTAGTTTATTAATTAATTTTTGGTCTAATTAATTTTTATTTAGTCAAGTAATTAATTTAGAATTGGTTATTTTTTGGTCCAATTGTAGATTGGTTGTGACTTCACTACTTCAACGGTTCGGCACTATTCGGCCTCTTCTCGCCATCGAGTTCGGAACTATTCCACCTCTTCTCGACACAATTAAGTTCGGCACTACTTGTCGGGACCCGAGTTTGTTTTTCTTGACACAATTAAGTTTTATCATTTTTAACTTTTTTTATATTTTGATTTGTTTGTGGTGTTTTTTTAATTGCTTAGTTTGATAATATTATTTATAGATTAAAATGTCTAATAGAAAATATGACTGTGGGTATGAAAAACTCAAAAAAAAAAAAGAAAAATCGATAAACTCATTCAATCTCAAAAAGGAGCTCTAGATAGATTTGTTGTTACAAACAAACATAACACTACATCAAATTCAACTCAAGAATTATCAATAGAATAGGCACCCGAAATAGAGTTAAAAAATAAGATTGCTAGTGAAACAATATCTAGTGAAGAACACAATGGAGAATCAGATGGAGACAGGATAAACAAGAAAAAAGAGGTCCAATTAGAGATCTAATAGTGGAAAAAGAGCTAGTGAAACAATATCTAGTTCTATTCCTACAAATTTATATGATCCTGGTCAATGGAAAATGATTGATACAAAATTTAGAGATCTAATAGTGGAAAGAGGTCCAATTAGGGATTATGACTTTCATTTTCCTAAGGATGAAAACAATATACACTTTTCTACGATATATTATATTCGTAAGTTACCTAATGGTGAAAAACATGATAGAAAATGGTTAGTGTATTCGAAAAATTTGGATAGAGTATATTGTTTTTGCTGTAAATTATTTGATTCAAAGCCTAGCACGAGTCAATTAGTCAATGAAGGAAGTAGGGATTGAAAAAATCTAGGCATCAAGCTTAAAAGTCATGAAACAACTAATGAACATATCATTAGCATGAATAGGTGGATTGATTTAGAAGTGAGATTGCTAAAAAATAATACAATTGATAAAAGTCTCCAAGAACAAATAAACCAAGAGAAGGATCATTGGAAAAAAGTTCTATTTAGAATTATTGCTGTCATAAAAAATCTTGCAAAAAATAATTTAGCATTTCGAGGAAAGAATGAAAAGATCTATCAAAGCAATAACGGAAATTTTCTAAGTTTTATTGAAACGATTGCAGAATTTGATCCAATAATGCAAGAACATATTCGACGCATTCAACATGGTGAAATTCACAATCATTATTTAGGTCATAATATTCAAAATGAATTGATTCAAATGTTAGCATCTGAAATTAAAGCTATAATACTTAAAAAGATTAAAGAAGCAAAATATTTTTCTGTAATACTTGATTGCATTCCTGATGCAAGTCATCGGGAACAAATGACCCTAGTTTTAAGATGTGTAGATACTTCAACAAGTTCAGTAAAAGTAGAAGAATATTTTTTAGAATTTTTAAAAGTAAATGATACCTCTGGAAAGGGACTTTTTTATGAACTTATAAATATAATAGAAAAACATAAACTTGAGGTTAATGATATAAAAGGACAAGGCGACAACGGATCTAATATGAAAGAAAAACATCAAGGTGTATAAAGGAGATTATTAGATATAAATCCTAGAGCATTTTACACACCATGTGGATGTCATAACTTGAATTTAGTATTATGTGATACTGCTAACTCGTGTCCTAAGGCTATATCTTTTTTTGGAGTGATGCAACGAATTTATACCTTATTTTCTTCTTCTACAAAACGATGAAAAATTTTACAAGATAATATGTCCACATTAACTCTTAAACCCTTATCACAAACACGTTGGGAAAGTCGTATTGAAAGTGTCAAAGCAATTAAAAACCAAGCTTCTAAAATAAGAGATGCTTTAGTTTAATTAGCGGAAACTAGTGAAGATCCTAAAATAAAAAGTGAAGCCACATGTTTAGCTACATATGAGATTGAAAATTTTGAATTTTTATTAGGCATGAATATTTGGCACGATACATTGCTTGCTGTTAACTCAGTTAGTAAGATTTTACAATCTGAAGACATGCATATTGATGTTGCTATAGATCAATTAAAAGGTCTTCTTTCTTATTTGAAAAGTTATAGGGCAAATAGATTCATGAATGCTTTGAATTCATCTAAAGAAATTGCAAATGAAATAGAAATAGAACCTATATTTCGTGAAAAACGTGTGATCCGTAGAAAAAAATATTTTGATGAAAATAATAATGATGAGATAACAAGATCAGCTGAAGAATCTTTTAGAATTGATTACTTTTTATATATAGTAGATCAAGCTATTTTTTCAATTCAAAATAGGTTTGAGCAATTTACCATATATGAAAATGTTTTTGGTTTTTTGTTTAATTTTAGAAGTTAAAATCTTTGAATGAAGATGATTTGAAAAAGTGTTGTCTTAATCTTGAAAACTTTTTAAAGCATGGTGAATATTCTGATAGTGATGGTATTGATCTGTTTTCAGAGTTAAAAATTTTAAAAAAATTTTTACAAACAGAAACTAGTACCCCTATTGATATTTTTAGTTTTATAAAAAAACAGATTCTTTTCCAAATGCATGCATTGCATATAGGATATTATTAACAATACCTGCAACAGTTGCTTCTGCTGAAAGAAGTTTTTCAAAATTAAAGTTGATAAAATCTTATTTGTGATCAACTATGTCACAAGAAAGATTAAATGAATTAGCTATATTATCGATTGAAAATAGTATTTTAATGGATCTTGAGTATAAAAGTTTAATTAGTAATTTTGCTTCTCAAAAAGCTAGACGAATTATTTTTAAATAAAAATTTAAAAATATTTTTATACTTATTAAAAAAAATTATTATTTAAAAAATAATAAAAAAGGCCCCTTCCAATGAGGTCACCTAAGGCCCCCAAATGTATTGGGCCGCCCCTGGGGTGGAAACAACCTGAACACAAGTCAAACCAGACCTAGCTCTAGCTCAGCTTGTTTAATAATGAAGCCAAGCTCAGGTTATCTCATTTAATTTAGCACCGAGTTCACCTGTTCATGAATGGCCTGTTTGAGAGATCTACCGAGTTTAAAATCATTCAAGGCTTTCATTTATATAGTTCAGAATAACAACCTCAATTATTTTTAATCACATAATTAAAATACATCTCATTTTACATAATCTCTATTAATTTATAATAATAATCATAAAAAATATTCATGTATATGATAACTAAAATAATATAACCAGTATTTCAAGCTATTTTCTGCGAGCTCGAGCAAGCTAAGCCTAGCTCTAGTTCAGCTCTTCCTAACTGAGCAAGCCACACTCAAGCTAGCTCATGAACAGCTAGCTCCTTTGCCAAACCTAGTTCCTCATAAGATAACATCTAAAATAGAAACAAAATGCCAGGTCTAGACTCGAAAGATTCAAACAAGAGCAGCAAACTATTTATATCTAAGCTCGCCATGTCGCACTACTCCAGTGACCAAGTATTAATACATGTGCTGCAAATGCTATTAATAGGTAATAAGCAGGCAGAGTTAACTTGTCCGGTTGCCCTTTACAAAGGACCTTGTGACCTTTCTCAAGTGTTGTGCCATATTGAGAAACCATATTAACCTAAAGCAAGGGAAGTTGTGTTATTGATGTATAACTTGATCTTACCTTTACATACATGTGACATCTGCTGGAACAATATCAAATTTTTTTTTCTCCCAATCAATAAGCCAATCTCCCATATTTCCATGTTTGCTTGATTGGATATTCAAGTAATTTGCATTCCTTAAAAGAAGTACCTTTATATAAAAATGCCATTAAAAAACCTCTCCCTTGGGTACAACCACTCCCCCCCCCCTCCCCAAAAAAAAAGCTCTCCCTTATAGAACTACCAGTGCCTTTGTTAAGAGCAAAAAAAGATACATGCGAGATCAAGGGATGCTGTGACAATGAATTGAGTAATTAATAACAATAACATCAAAAATAGAACCCAAACTAATAAGGTAGCTAGCATTGAAATTTGCAGCGGGAATAGAACGAGTGGACATTTTTCACCCTAAAAACCATATTCCACTATAAGCAACAACACAACTTCTATTCGTCTCCATTTTTAACTCTAAAAAACATGTTTGACTATAAACAACAAACCATATGGCAGACTTTCGCCTTCCTCTAAATATACAGAAAGACAAGCTATTCCTTGAATCCTATGATATTTTTAAAGCAAAAAACACATGTTTAATTGACATCTTTCTCTTCCTTCTTCATGCAAGTCCGGCAATCCACGGTACTTCTATTACAAGAACTAACCATAGGAACGAAAAAAGGACCCGTCACAAAATTCAAGAAATCTCCAAATGGAACCCGATGAACCACCATGACCGTCGTCTCCCAACGGAATTAAAATCGAGCATGCAATGCAACCCACCCTACCCCCCACTGTGTCTGTCAGGACTCAACAAGACGATCCCTGAATTCCACCCAAATCACTAGAAGATCCCAATTTTCCGTCACGAAAATGGAACCCGAGACCAAAACCCTAGCCTAAACCCAGCAATGGTAAAACATTAACAGAACCCAAAGATCGCAATCAGAAGTCACAGATCAAGCGAAAACAGACGCCGATTCGATTCGAAGAACTTCATAACAAAAATAGATTTTTACGATATGGGGAAGCAGGAACGAACCTTGAATCGACAGAGGGAAGACCTAGAGATCAAAGAATCGATACCTTGGACTGTTAGCGATTGTTAAATACTTCATCTCAGCGAAGAAGGGCTCTATCTCTCTCTGTGTTCTCCGGGGCCGGGGTTGGAGGTCTCGGACCCCCGGCTTCCGAGAAGATAAAGAAGAGCGAGGTGATCGTGTCTGATCAAATTTAGGGCTGTTGGGGTTTTACTGTTTTTTTTTGTTTTGTGTGCGCGCGCATTGGGGTTTTATCGACCGGCGTATGAGCGGGGACTGGGTGGGCGCTGCCCGGAGGAGACGCGTGGTGGGGACTTTACTTCTTCTCTTTTTTTCTTTTTCTTTTTTTCTTTTTTTTGGTACAACGACAGTTCACATCCTACCGGTGCATTCTCGATACTCTACACACTTAATCCATACGAAGCCTCTAAAATGGTAGGCCGTATAGAATGCAACTCAATTACTGCACCAATTCACTTCCTTATAGGCATGTGTGGCCTGATGGGCGCCACACTTCTATAATAGTCTGAGAATGTCGAAGAACAGCGGTCTATTCTTTCCTACACGATTTCCACCCTAGATCCAATCGATCACCGTAGCCGAATCGCCTTTAAGGAGCTTTTACTTCGAGAATGAGTTACTTCGTTTCTTTCGGTAGAGCTGGAGTTGGGCTCAACTCCTGCCTAACCCGCTCGTTGAGTAAAATTGGATTGAGGTTTTATAAATTTAAATTGAATTTAGATTTAAAAAATCCTAATCCGGTTAATAGAGAACTCTTCGCCTCAACTTGAATCCCAACCTAACATGACCCGAGCCTAGCCCTAGCACGCACAACCCGATTTATAAATTAATAAATAATTTATATATATTTATTGTAAATTTGCATTCATATTTCACAAAAAAATCTCCCTATATTTGATTTTATTAAATTATATCTAGATATGTCATTGAAATTGATAAATGATCGAGGCTCCAATTCAACAACTATTAATCCAGCAAAAATATCATAAATATTTTTTGCATCTTATATTTTATATTTGATCTTATCCAACTCAATTTATATGGCCTAATCCGCTATGACTCAACTCAAATTTAGCTTAAAATAGGATTGGCTTAGATTGGGTTAGAGAAATCTAAATATATGATGGGTTAGTTGATTCAGATTGAGAGGTGTAAAGGTTGGGTTAGATTAGATTCTATGTTCAATCCAACTCAAAACCATCAAAATTGCAGCCTTACTTCGAAAACAGAGGGTGAAAATGATGTAATAAATGATGACATTGGATGTAGACAGCATGAGTATACCAAGTGGATGGTAACTGTTTAATTGAGAATTATCCGTAGATGATTATTCTATCTTCATTCAAATCTGAAATAAATATAGGATCTTTGTACAGCAAACAACCAACTGTGGCATACATTAAAAGGTTGCGTTTTTTATTTATTTATGAATAGATCATAAGATCTATTTGTAAAAAGTTTTTGGGCTATGCTATAATTTAGAAGGTCAGCCTTCTTTCCTAAATCTCAAGGAACACAGTTTTTTTTTTCTTTTTTAATATAAAGTTTTGAAAAATGAAAGTGCAAACGTATTCCCAAGTCTCATATGATCTTCGAAATAAGGGTATGAATGGATGAAATTGAGTCATGATACTTCTGAGAAAAAAAAGTATGTCAAGCAAGACAATTTTGAAAAAAATTATAGAAAAATATATATTTCTAGTAGCTGGTTATAATTGCATAGTAGAAAATACGATGATAAAGGATAGGATGGATATCTCTTTTTTTATTTTTTTTTGATTAAATGTTTTTTAGCCGAGTCTCAGCTGCATTTTTATCTCATGTCTAATGGCCTGATGTGTAAAATTTGCTTTTAAATATGAGATAATATCATTTAAAATATAATTTGCTTTTAAATGAAACATTTAAAGACTTCAGAGTTGGGCCGAGAAGACGTATAGCGCGGTCATACCAAACCAACGCCCCATACTTTATATGGTATGCCTTTTTTTTTCTTTCTTTCTTTCTTTCTTTTTGTAAAAAATTGTGAAAATACTTTAAAGTGAGACTTGGGATTACGCTAACCCTTTCATTTATTTAAAATTTTGCATGAAGAAAGGTTTGTCTTCCTTGACGCCTAGGTTTAAAGTAGAATTTACAGGCTCACCAACCTAGCTAAAAAAAAAAAAGAAAAAACAATCTTTCAGTTGAATGGAGATGAAATCACTGTCCAATTGCTGATCATTTATCAACCATTTACCGTCCGATTATTTGACCTTCGCTCGAATCCATCCACACCGATGCGGTCGTGCCTTAAATCGCGTGTGCCTTGCCTTTAAGCCTGGTCAGCTCCCGGGGTAAAAGTCAAAAGCGAGCCGACTCTAAAATCCGACGACCCAAACTTCCACCCGCAAACGGGCCGTCGGTCGCCTCGCGTCGATGCCCGCCCTACGCGCCACGTGTCCCCTCTCGCCAGCGTCCACCCGGTCTACGCCATACATCGAACAATAAACACCCAATACTCCCCCCAAAATATCAGACCAGATCAACGGCCAGATCGCGATCACCGGTATGCTCGCTCCTCCAAGACCGCGTCCCAGCCGTCGGATCTCGCTTGTCAGCGTTGCAGCATCATTTGCTTTTGGCGCAAGAAAGAGAGCGTACCGCCGACCGTCCTCCGCTATTTCTAGCCGCCTCTCTCTCGCCGTCATCTCCTCGCTCTTCTTCTCGTTCTCGGAATCGAGGGTTCGAAGCTCCGCCCCGACCTCAGAGAATCGAGAGAGAGATAGAGCCCTTCTTCGCAGAGATGAAGTATTTAACAATCGCTAACGGCCCAAGGTATCGATTCTTCGATTTCTAGATCTCCTTCTCTCTGTCGAATCAAGGTTCGTTCTTGCTTTCGCCATCTCGTGAAGATCTATTTTTTCTGTTATGAAGTTCTTGAATCGGATCGGCGTCTGTTTTGGTTTGATCTGTTGCATCTGATTGTGATCTTTGGAGCTGGATCTGTTGATTCCGTTATTGTTGTACTATTGCTGGGTTCTAGGTGAGGGTTTTGGTCTCCGGGTCCTTTTTCGTAAAGAAAAGTTGGGATCTTGGAATGATTTGAGTGGAATTGAGGGATCGATAGGTATTAGACGGTGTTCGGTGCTTGATCTTGTTTCATCGTGACGCAGTGCGTATATGGGTGGGTTGCATTGCATGCTTGATTTCATGGGATTTTGAATGGGAATCCCGTTGGGAAGACGCCATTCATGGTGGTTCATCGGGTTCCAGATTTCGAGATTTCTTGCACTTTGTGACAAGACTATTTCGTTTTTATTTTTCGTTTCCATTGTTAATTCTACTAGTAGTGGTACCGTATGTTGTCGGACTTGCATGAGGAAGGAAGAGAATGATGTCAATTAATATCTGTTTTGCTTTAAAAATATCATGGGTATTTGGGAATAGTTTTTTTGATGGATATAGACAGAGGTGAGGGAAAAGGTGAGTCTGTGATATGGATTTTTGCTTATAGTCAAACATGATTTTTAGGGTTAAAAATAGCTACAAATTGAATAGGCGAGTTGTTGCTTATAGTTGAATATGGCTTCTAGGGTGAAAATTGTCATCCCGTTCTATTCCTGCTGCAAATTTCAATCATAGCTACCATATTAGTTTGGCTCACAAGTGTGATTTTTGGTTTCTATTTTTTGATGTTATAATTATCAAATACTGCATCCATTGTCATGACATTCTTTTCTCTCTCACATATCATATTTTGTAGCTATTTTTGCTCTCAGAGTTAATGAAGGCTTAGGTTGCTCCAGTGATTCTGTGAGGGAGAGTTTTTTAGTGGCATTTTCATATATAGGGACTTCTTTTAAGGACTGCTAATAACTTGAACATCCAATGGGACAGGCATGAAGATATGGGAAAGGATTAGCTTATTGACTGGGGCATGGTTTTGACATTGTTTCAGTAAATATCTCTTTTTTGTAGAGATTAGACCAGGCTAGATGACAAGGATGCAGCTTCTTTTGCTTCAGGTTAATGTGGTTACTCATTATGGAGCAACACTTGGGTTTTTATAAACGACAAAAGTGGACAAATTGACTTACCTAACCATTATCTACTAGTAGCTTTGACAACAGCGTACTAATACTTGTCCACTGGAATAGTGAGACGTGTCAAGCTTGGATATAAAGAGTATGGTAGCCTAGTTAGAAGTTTTGGAGTCCAAACCTGGCATTTGGTTGCTATTTTTGATGCCATCATTATTGCAATATCATTGGGGATTGGGCAAGTGGCATCAGGGGAACTTTACAAATACTCCTCGGAAAGAGTGAAGTAGGCAAACTTAACTCTAAAGAGTTGATTTATAACTTATAATGCTAGCTAGTTGGCATGTCTAGACCCAAGCATCCACTGAATTGTATGATGTTGCAAGCTTAGTTATCAAGCATTTGTCCATTCAAAAGTTTTCAAGTGTGTAGTTGATAGTTTTGCAAGTTTTCATGCACCACCATTAGTATACTACAATAATGTTTGTTACCATACTGACAGACTGCATACATGACAGCTTTCTTTGCTATTACAAACTTTGGAGGATTTGCACGCTCGAATGCTGCTTATTTTCAGAAATCACTTAAACTTAAAATAAGGAAGATGTGTCCTCTACTTATCATATGACCTAAGTTTATGATTTACATTGACATGCCATTCGGTGGAACAAGATCAAATCTTCATCGTAGTTAGCAGGCTAATTTTATCCATGTGTCCCTATGTACACTTTTGGATTTTTAAGCTCTTTTGGTTCCTTCAATGTTGTCAGATAGATTCATATGATTGGATCATACTCGACCATTTTCATGGTGTTCAATAGCTGGGTTTCTGCTAGACTTGTGAGACATGGCATTCTTAGTGATGAAGTGGATGTTAATCCACTTAAAAGCTGCCGACTCTGGAGCCAGTGGTCTGAGATAAACTCTGGGTGCCTTTCTAATTGTTTATCCATATTCTTTATGAATATTCCACATTCTTGGTTTAAAGCATGAATATTTTCTTAGAGGGTAAGACTAGCTGTGGCCATATGTAGTACATATGAACACTGACATACCTATGTTCAGCACTATACAACATCCACATTTAAATTTTAAAATTAGTTGCATATGCAGTGAGAAAATTGTTGGATACTTGTTAGCCATGTGTTGCTATTGAATTATAAATTCATGTTTCCTTATTCCTCACTGCATCTTGAATCCCTAACATAAATAACAATAGCTTGAGTGATGGGGACATCAGCTAGGGACCATTTTATTTGCACATTTGTCCTGACCACGGATAGGCTACGGGGCTTTGCTCTTCGTAGCGCTCTCACTCATCAGTCGCTTCTGACAAAAATTCCATTTTTCTTTTCTTCGTTACTTGACTGAGCGTAGCGGGCTCCGCGCCCTGGCTTGAAAGCACCTCTTCTTTCTTCCTCTCTTGGCGGTGAGATTCGATGATATGAATAATTGTAAATCAATGTAATGTAGCGATCGGGGGGAAATTCGTATATTGCATCTACTATTGGGAATTATTCTTGTGTAAGGGGGTTTATTTTAATTGTTCTTATTGTTCCCTATTTATAGGGAACTTTGATGGTAATTAGGGTTAATGAAAGTTTAACAATTTTCCCCCACGTCTTCCTCTCCTCTCTTCCTCCTTCTCTTTCCCCTCTTTTCTTCCTCTTCCTCATTCTTTTCTCTCTCTTCTTCTATTTCATCTTAAAGCTACAACGTACTGTAAGCTCAATAGTACATTCTCATCACTACAACCATTTCTTCCTTCCGGTTCGGCATCAACTTGGTATTAGAGCTTTGGCGGGTTTTGCCCTTGCTGCCAAAGCCCCGATCCAGATCATCAGGGCCTTAGTTTCCGTGGGCTGCCATCAGGTGAAGACTGTGTTGGCACTTCTATCTCCCGGCTACTTCTTCCAAACCGAGAGCCAACAAAAAAAAAGATCTTTCGCTCTCTCAGTTCTCACAAGAAGGGACAGAGGGGAACAACCCCTGGTTCACCGGACCTCTCTCAGTTCCTTCTTCTTTCCCTCTGTCAGTTTCAACAAAAAAAAAATAGAAGAACGAAGAGATCTCTACGGCTGGTCCTCCCCTGCTTCATCGCCGGCGGCCGCTTCGCCTTCCACAGAAAACTTGCTGGTGTATGGCCGAGCGTCGCCGGATCCCCGGATTCCGGTTGGCGCACGAGCTCTACGTGGTACCTCTACCACGGACACCGGAGCGTGTCGAAGGGCCACGAGTGACTCCCGCTGCCGAAAAGAAGAAGAGCGTCGCCGATCTATTTTCAGCCTTGTCCCTTGGCACTGTCGACGCACCCGCCGACCACCGCACACAGAGGTCGTCCGCCTGCTGCCACGTCCGGCCGCTGACCACGGAGCTGCGGCCGCGAACTCCGTCGCCACGCCGTTCGACCGTTCCGCAACCACCGCCGAAGCAACAGGATCGCCCTTCCGAATCGGTCGGGAGGTTGAAGAAGCAGCCGGTAATGGGTAAGTCTTAAACCCGTTACCCACAATCGGGTAACTCGGGTCCAGCAGCCATTAAAAAAAAAGATTTTGCACGTGACCTTCACGTGTTCAACTTCACGGTTATCGGAGCGGGTTGCACCCGAAAACTCGAATCCGTTAACCCGAACCCGTTAAGGTTACAAAAAAAAATGTAGGATTACGTGACCTGCACGTGTCCCAGAAAAAAAACCGTAGGATCACGTGACCTGCACATGTCCCGAAAAAAAAACCTGCTTACCTCTGTTTCTGCCGAAGGGAAACCCTAGGGTTTCGCTGCCGTTGCTGCCGCTACCGCCTCCGCCGTGCCGCCGCGCATCCATCGAGCTTTGCTCGCCGCTGTTGCCATCGCCGCTGCATCCGTAGCGCCATCACCGCCTCCGCCTTCGTCCGCTGCTCCGTCGCGCCACCGTCACCGCTCCGCCTTGTTCTTCCCCGAGCACACCGCCCTCCGCACCGCCCGTCGTGCTGCCCCCTTCCGCCGCACCACCGCTGAGCCGCACCACGCCAATAAAGCTCGCCGCTCCGCCTTCCCCTTCCTCGAGCACACCACCCCTCCGCACCGCCCGTCGCGCCTCCGCCTCCGCCCCAACCCGCGCCTCCGCCTCCGCTTAGCTCCCTTTGTCCCCCTCCTCTGCTTGCACACCACCACTTCACCGCCGTTCCACTTCCCCCCCCTTTTCATTTCATCGAGGGTCTCCACATTGAACCCTCTTCACCCACCTCAGGTTCATTCCCCCCTGGCTACCCCCCTCTTCCTTCACGGGCCGACTCATCGGGCCCAAACCACCTACACACCCTCAAGGCCCAACCTCACTCCAGCCCGCCCACCCTGTTAACTCTGTTGAGGGCCCTGACCCGCAGGCCTTTTGGGCCCCATTTCCTCTCTTCCGCAAGCCCAACCAAGCTGTGATCAGATCCAATTGGAGCCGTTTCGAGTGTCCATCGTCTGCAACCACGCCCCGATCGTCGCCCCAGTCCACGATTACACGATTCTGATTGACTGCATCCGCCACAGGTAACAGGTTCTTTCTTTTCGGCTTGTTTATCTAATTATGTTCTAGTTCTCTTGCATGACAGTCCTATTTTAAAACTTATTTTCTTGTCAAACCGTAAAATCTAGAACATTTACCACCACACCTATCCTACCCACCATTTAAATCTAAATATTAAATTAGCACACTTAGCGACAGGACAGTTCTCGATATCCATCAATCAGATTACTTTCGGATTTTGAACGACCGTAACACGTGTTTGCAACCTAATTTTTTATAGTGACTAATTTTCTACCTTAATTCTGAAATAACCACAGTACAGATTAGTAATATTTACTTTTAAGTTATTTTTGTGAAAATTTGCTGATTTTCGAATTCATAGTAGATTGCATTAGTAGGTTGTCCTGCATTGCATTTGGTAAGTTAGGGTTCATTAGTAGCATTGCATATCATAGCACCAACTAGAGTAGTCCCTGCATGCTAACCCGTAGTGGTAGAGAGTACCTCCTCACTGACTTTCAGACCCCTTTACCCACCATGGACCCCAGAGTTCTACAAGATATTTTAGAACAATTAGCTGCATTACGAGCTGATCAAGATGAATTCAAAAGAGAGATCCGTGCTCTAGTGCAACACCCTAGGACTCCTGAACCGTCAACCCTAATCGCAGCTTATCCCGAGCTTGGTTTGACCATACCACCTGTAGCTTTTTTCCATCCCCCTAGGAACCAAATTCCTCCTGATCACCAGCGTGATCTTGACGAGCGACTACTTCGTACCTTATGAGTAGATGCTCCCACATTTGCTGGTCAATTAGAGCCGAGTGTGTACCTTGATTGGAGAGCAGCCATGGATAACTATTTTGAGTGGTACGAAATGACTGATGATAGAAAAGTACGGTTCTCTAAAATGAAGCTTATTGGGCAAGCTCACTGGTACTGGCATAACGTTGAATATATGCGTGAGACTCAGAGGCTTCCTCGTATCACCACCTGGAAGGATATGAAAGAAAAACTGAATGAGAAGTATCTGCCATTCTTTTACCGACAACGCCTTATGAATATGTGGCAGAAACTAACTCAAGGGACTTCTACCGTTGCCGATTACATTGCACGATTTGAGGAGTTTCACATGAGGTGCGGTGTAATCGAAGAAGAAATTGTTACCCTTTCTAGATTTCGGGCAGGACTCCGCGAGGAGATCCAGAAAGAATTAATCCTTCGAGAGATTACCACCCTTGGCCAAGCATATCAGTTGGCTCAAGATGTGGATAGTTTCTTACGAATCCCTGCAGTGAGGCGTACCGACTCTCGGTCCATACCCCCAGGAGCCCGAGCTATTCAAAGCTATTTTCCGCAATCCAGACCATGTTCCAACCATCCTAATCAGCCCGGCTCTGGCCAAGCACCGACTAGGCCGTCCCCGATGCCTGCTCAAAATTCGTCAACTGATAAAGGAAAAGGCATAGTAGGTTCCAATCCGTCATCAAGAAGTCAAATCCAGTGTTTCAGGTGCCAAAAGTTTGGTCATATCGCGTCCCAATGTAATGCCAAGACCTATCTAATGACTGAACTAGAAGTAGGAGCCTAGGAGACTGAATGTGTCGAAGAAGTCTATGAACCAAACATTGAGGATTTCGTAAAAGACTTTGGAGATGAACAGATCGGGTTAGAGTTTGTTCAGACTGAATACCAAAATGAGCCCACTGATCGGAATGACCAAAGCCTTAGGCTCCATGTGGTTAGGTGTACTCTAGCCCAAACTAAGATCGAACAAGATTGGCGTAGAACCTTCCTATTTTACACGCTTATTAAGATCAATAGTAAAACATGCAAGATCCTATTTGACAGCGGGAGTTGCATCAACGCCATTGCGTCTGGAGTTGTTTTCCGCCTCGGTCTGAAATCTACCCCTCATCTCAACCTATATAAAGTGGCCTGGGTAGATAAGACGTCTATCTCGGTGTCGGAAAGATGTCTTGTCCCGATTCAATTCCTATCTTATAAAGATGAGATCTGGTGCGATTGCCTTCCGATAGACGTAGGTCAAATCATTCTAGGGAGACCTTGGTTATATGATAGGGACGTCACCCTTCATGGTCAGTCGAATTCGTGTAGCTTTATGTTTCAGGATCGAAAAATTATACTGAATTCATTGCCTCCTAGAGATCCCGCCCCTGAAAAGAAGGGTGCTACACCACAGAAAGATGAGTCGCTTCACATCATTACTTCGAAAGAGGTAATGAAAGATATCGAAAGCCACTCACCTGTGTTCACCCTTGTGGCTAGAGTTATCAATGTGGAGTCAAATCTCGAGCATCCGGCCGCCGTAGTTCTCCTGTTGGAGGAGTTTCACTCTATTTTTCCTAAGGATCTTCCAGATACAAGCCCTCCAATGCGTGATATCCAGCACGTAATTGATCTCATTCCTGGAGCATCTTTGCCAAATCTTCCCCATCATAAGCTAAACCCAAACGAGCACACTGAATTAAAACGTCAAGTTGACGAACTCTTCACTCGAGGATATATTCGTGAGAGTCTGAATCCCTGTGCTGTACCTGCACTCCTCACTCCCAAGAAAGATGGCTCTTGGAGGATGTGCGTCGATAGCCGTGCTATCAATAAAATCACGGTTAAGTATTGTTTTTCCATTCCTAGGCTGGACGACCTTTTAGACTATATGTCTGGTGCTACAGTATTTTTCAAGATTGACCTAAAGAGTGGGTATCACCAGATTCGGATTCGTCCTGGGGATAATGAAAAACTGCCTTTAAGACTAAAGATGGACTCGACGAATGGCTAGTAATGCCTTTCGGATTAACAAATGCTCAAAGTACTTTTATGAGAGTGATGACACAGATCTTACGATCTTTCTTGAATAAATTTGTTGTTGTATATTTTGATGACATCCTCATCTATAGTCAAACTCAAGAGCTCCATCTCTTACACTTAAGGCAGGTTTGTGATGTCCTGCGGAGAGAAAGTTTCTTTGCAAACCCTAAGAAGTGTGCCTTCCTAACTGATCACGTTACTTTTCTAGGGTTCATAGTGTCTTTCAAGGGTATCTCCGCGGATCCGAAAAAAGTAAACGCGATAGTCGAATGGCCTGAGCCCAAAATTCTAGCAGAAGTACGTAGTTTTCATGGCCTGGCTACTTTCTATCGATGCTTTATTAGAAATTTTAGTTCTATAATGTCTTCCATTACAGATTGCATGAAGAAAGGAGACTTTATTTGGACTAAGTCGGCATCCCAAGCATTTAAAGAAATTAAAAAAAGGATGACCGAAGCGCCTGTCTTGTGCCTCCCCGATTTCACTAAGGTATTCGAGGTCGCATGTGATGCTTCTGGCGTTGGCATAGGTGGCGTATTAAGCCAAGAAGGTCACCCTGTCGCGTTTTTTAGCGAAAAATTAAGCGACGGCAGGTTGCGTTATTCCACCTATGATAAGGAATTCTATGCAGTAGTGCAAACTTTGCGACATTGGCGATACTATTTGCTACCGCAAGAATTTATCTTGTATTCAGACTATGAGGCTTTAAAGTATCTTAACTCCCAAAAGAAACTGAACCATCGACACAGCCGATGGATTGAGTTTTTGCAAGCCTATACTTTTGTACTGAAACATAAAGCTGGAGTTGAGAACAAGGCTGCTGATGCGCTCAGCCGACGGATCTTTCTTCTATCTGTGATGAGCACTGAAGTAATTGGTTTTGAAAGGATCAGGGAACAATATACCACTTGTTCCGATTTTAGTAATGTATACCTGATCCTACGAGATGGAGTAGAGAGAGAACAAGATGACTTCTTTTTACAAGATGATTACCTCTTTCGCTCTGACCGGTTGTGTATTCTCCGAACCTCCTTGAGAGATTTCCTAGTATGGGAAATACACGCTGGAGGACTGTCTGGGCATTTCGGAAGAGACAAAATCATTAAAATGGTGGAAAGACGTTTCTTCTGGCCGAGTCTCAAGAGAGACGTGGCCAAAATTGTCGGTCAGTGTCGCACATGTCAACTAGCCAAGCAACGTAAATGAATTTTGTGATAGGGCTTCCACGTACCTCGACCAAACACGATGTCATTTTTGTAGTGGACCGATTCTCTAAAATGGCTCATTTTCTTCCATGTTTCAAGACTTCCGATGCTTCTAGGATTGCGAAACTCTATTTTGACGAAGTCGTTAGACTCCATGGCCTCCCAAAATTTATTGTGTCCGATAGGAATGTTAAATTTATGAGCTATTTTTGGAAAACGCTATGGCACATGATGGATACCAAATTAAAATTTTCCTCTGCCTATCATCCCCAAACTGATGGCCAGACAGAAGTTGTCAACCGAAGTCTAGGAAATCTTTTAAGATGTTTGGTAGGTGAGCATGCTAGGACTTGGGATCTCGTGTTACCAACCGCCGAGTTTGCATATAATAGTTCGGTCAATAGGACCTTAGGCATGAGTCCTTTCGAAGTGGTGAATGGATATAAACCTAGGCAACCCATAGACTTGATTTCCATGTCTCATCAACATAGAGTCTCTGAGTCTGCACAATCATTTGCTTCACACTTGCATTCATTGCATCAGGAGATCAGCAAACATATTCACTCTAATAACTTAAAATATAAATCACTTGCTGATTTGCACAGACGTTATAAAGAATTGAATGTAGGTGATTATGTCATGGTAAGAATTAGACCTGAACGACTCCCTTCGGAAACGTTCAAAAAGTTGCAATCTCGTAGTGCGGGACCGTTCAAAGTCCTAAAGAAAATCAGTTCGAATGCTTATGTTGTAGATCTTCCTGAAGACTATGGGATTAGTGCGACATTTAATATTGAAGATTTAGTCCCATACAAGAAGTCAACATTCATTCCTTCTGACCCTTTTGTTGGTACATCCACTGTTGTTGATCATCCTGATTCAGCACCTGCTATTGAGCCTCCACCTCCACAGTTTCATGCATGCAGAGAACACATAGAACATATATTAGATGAGCCCAGGAGAGAAAGCTACCAACGTTACCTTGTTCGGTGGAAAGGTCGACCCGAATCAGATGTGATGTGGATTTCATGAGCCGAGTTGCAGCGCCTTGACCCTGATCTTCTGGAGCAGTACGACAGCCGGCCAGATCTGAACTCGACGGGGTCGAGTTTTTTCTACCCGGAAGGAGTTGATGGGGACATCAGCTAGGGACCATTTTATTTGCACATTTGTTTTATTCTAGGCTTGTTTGCATTTTAGGGTTCATTTATGTATTTTGGGTTTATTGGGAATTATTCTTGTGTAAGGGGGTTTATTTTAATTGTTCTTATTGGGCCCTATTTATAAGGAACTTTGATGGTAATTAGGGTTAATGAAAGTTTAATAATTTTCCCCCACGTCTTCCTCTCCTCTCTTCCTCCTCCTCTTTCCCCTCTTTTCTTCCTCTTCCTCATTCTTTTATCTCTCTTCTTCTATTTCATCTTAAAGCTACAACGTACTGTAAGCTCAATAGTACATTCTCATCACTATAGCCATTTCTCCCTCCCGGTTCGGCATCATTGAGCCTTTTGATGTCCATTTTCTTTCTTGATAAATATGTAAGAGGTGTTCCAATGGCTACCATTTGCATAAATTACAATCAAAGGATTTTAGCAACCAAATAAAATTAATATTTGGCACATATATATAGTTGTTTAGTCATTTGTTTATCATTTCGCCCCTTTTCCACGGAAGTTTTGCAATATGGACCTGTTCATACTGTGTTGTATCATCGTGGTTTTTCCTACTCTTATGTTCATGTTTCAGTTTGATATTCTTGTGTCATTTACGTGTGTTGGTAGAAGTATAAACCCAAGTCATCTGTGTGCATTTTCTATTTATGGCAGCGGTTCATGAGTGATGCCAATATTCACTTTTCCTAATTTATCTATGGAAATAGATCATGCGTGATCCTATGTGTTTCCTATAAGTCTTGAATTGTAATGTTAGGTGTTATTTTCTATTGGAAGATCATAACTTTATCAGAACAGCAAGTCTTAGTCTGTGTAATCTTATTTGTTGGTGGTTTATTACATTTAACCTGCAATAATGTTTTGTGGTTTTGATTGGCAAAGTTTTGGAATTCCTTCGCTGTTTCTTAGGAAAGGTTGGTAGCAACAGTTGGGAGCATCTTCTTCATCTTTTAGATAAGGGTCTGGAACTTTCATGTAATCTAAAGTTGGATTACAAGTTGCAGCATAATTTCTATCTTTTCTTTTCATTCCATTTTCACTTGTTTTTGGACATGTCCATATGCAGTAAATAGAGAAGTTCAGGATCTGATATTCTTTGTGATTTATGTAATTGAATAGCATTTTGAACTTCAAAAAGTTTTGTTTCGAGTGATGTATTTTATCCTTTATTGGGTAAATCGTCATGCTTTTTCCTTCTTCTGGTCTAAGATGAAGTGTCCTATAGAAAAAAGAACATGCATGCAACCTCTTTTTAGTGCAATGCCAGTTTTCTTTCATAATATGAGTACATTTCTAGTGCCCCTGGAATGTGTCTGCAATTTAACGCATCAACTTTGGCTATAACATGATTGTACAATAAATCTGAAAATTGCCACTTCCATTGGCTTCTATATCTCCTACTCTTTCTTATATTGAAGCAAGTCACTTACGTGTTAACATTTAGATTTTGCAAGTGACTCTGGTTCACTGATACAATAACATATTTGACAATTAAGATTATTAGAGAAATAGTGAACTTACTGAATCATCTTTGATGTTTGAGTTTTCATTCAGAGTCCATTATATATTTTTAAATAGGACTGGTTTTCTCGTACAAGTCTCCTTTTAAGGCATAATTGCTAGTTTACAGTTTTGTGTTCACATGATTTTTATTTAATAAATAATCCAAATAAACTGCAATTTGAAGATTACCTAAAGTTCTATAATCCATGATATTAACTGAGCATCGTTTTGGTATGTGATGTTAGTTTTCTCTAGGCCTTCTTTTTCACTATTTTACCATAGCAAGAGATAATTTGCAATAGGCATTTCTTTTTTAAAAAATCATTTCCATGGTGGTTTTTTTTTTTTTTGTCAAACCGTGTATTCCTCATTGCATTTACTTGGGGTTGCTTAGCATTCTAGCTATACATTCGGCTGGTGGTTCTTTGGTTTACATATTCCAGTCTATTGGCCTCGTTTGCTAACTCATGATTGAAGTTCAGGATACTAGTCTAACAATAAATATTGGCTACTAGATCCTGTTATTTTCTTCAAATGTTGTCATGATGTCATGTAATGTATAACGAACTTACATGAGTTGATTCTTTTGTCAAAGTTCGCAACATCATGTCATGTAATGTATCAGGAGCTTCCGTAAGTTGATTCTTTTGTCAAAGTGCATAAGAGTTCTTGAAAACAAATACCCATTCCAATATTTAATTCTTCTGATGATGAATTTTACTACATGATTAAATGTGAGAAGTGTTTGAAGGAAATTCGGTACAAGCTGGTCATTGAAATATGAGTTCCAATTTCAGATATTTAGAATGACAAATTAGAGCTTTTAAAAATGACAAAAGTCACAAGAGTCCAATAATGATAAGCTATTGCTCAACATATTTTAATAGTCAAACATGGTCCACTTTGTTGCTTTTAAGTCATGGAAAGTAATTCTGGATCACATTTTAATTGAAGCAAGGTTTGAAATACTGAGTAGTTGCGGCTTGTACCTAATGATACATACTCTGTTGAGGCCTTCTCAATACAGGGAGCCTCGATTCAGTACAGGGAGGCTTGATTCGAGCAAAAACCATCCAAACCGCCCCCAAGTCGCTCGAACTAGGGGTAGATCAAGCATTTTAGGGATGGATTGAGGTCGGTTTTCCTGAACCAATCTCGGACTGCTCCGGAACCAAGCAGTATACTTGGATACCACTCAGGAAGTGGATTGAAGGGTGGTTTTCCCTTGTTTGCAACCATTTCAAGGTAAAAATAAGAGAAGAAGGGACAAGCTGCTATAGGGATTTTTCACATTGTATTGACCAATTTGAAGTCATAAGCTAGAAATTAATTCTAGCCAGGTAATGTATTCCATGCAATTATTTTAAAAATTTCATTGACTATCCAACCTCTAATCCATGACATCGGCAAAAAATTAGGTGAAAACTCCACTTGATCAAGATAATCGGATTCATTACCTTGAGCATAAATCCAAGATAAAAAATAACCAAATTGGGATTAATTTTAGCACATTTCTTTTAAATGTATGCTAGGTACATGATGCCATGTGATATTTCAGCACGTTTAGGACTTCAATACACATAAAACATTGTCTAAAGCAATCAACTTGATATTCCCACATTTTCCTTATAAAACATCACACTTTGAAAAGAAAATATGATAAAAAAATCCAAAATCAGAGTTTGAAGGCCAAAGAAGGCCATACTGAGGATGTTTTGAGCATGTGTATGCATACGTATCTTTGTTAGTGCTATGGCATGTGCCATACCAACCCTTGGTCAAAATGGTATCAATTCTTGGTATTTCAAACATTGAATTGAAGATGGAGCTAAATAGTAGTATCTCTAAGTGGAAACCTAGTTAATTATATGTGTTACGTTAGACAAGTGGTGTTTTTCCCCTTTTAGCATGTACCTTGTATTGCTTTATAGGAGCACTATCTTTGACCAGTTTAGTGGGCTACTTCATTTATCGCCTGAGTGGATTCTACATACTAGAAGCTGTTATATAGTTATTTGGTGCATTTAAGATAGTCTATGTGTCAACTTGCATGCAGCAAATGGGTGTGCACAACTTCTGGTTCATAATTCTTAAGAAGCTTACTACTGTAATTGGTATCATTTCCGTATTACATAATAATGTTAAAATTATTGCTGATGCAGCCAGTGTTTTCTTGCATTTCATTGAAGTTGCCTTTCGTGCGATGTTTCCTTCACTTGCATGGATTTTGTTTGTTATCTTATTTGTCTAGCGAAAAAGCATGGTCTTGTGAAAGGGCAGGGCCAGGACGTTCTTTTATTTTACTTTATATTTTTGTGTGAGCAATGAATGATCAATGAGCATAATAAGATTTTCAGTTGACAACTATAATTTTGCCATGAAACTTTACCATGTATTGTCACAAATATTTGCTTGTATGTAACTAGTTACGAGCATCGATTGATAAATATTCAGGTGTTAGTTCTTAGAATGGAGACAATTTATAGTCGACTGTTCTCTTAGTGGAGATAATTTGCAATACGCGTGTCCTCCATAAATTCTACGATTCACTGTGGATAGTCAATCATAAAAACACTGCAACCCTTGAAGAGGAAAGGATGAGTTACTTTGTGTATGCTGATTAGTTGGCCAGTGGTGAGAGATGCCTCTGGCAAGCCTTCGTCTAGGTCATTATCCAAAGAATGGAATTTGCTGCCGAAGTTATTGAATAGATTGATGACTTGGTGAGCTTCTTGGTGGAAGCAGAACACCTAGTTCTCTATTCAGTTTTATGATTTTGGTTCATAGACATGCTAAAACTCTTGAGTAGCTTCTCTTTGAGGCTGCTATAATCCAAGATATTTTTATTATGCATTTTAAGGAGAAACAGGTTATGATGTCTGTGTTATTTTGTTAGCAATTAGTATCTACACCTCTGTCCTACTACCTTAAGTAATGAAAGTATAAGCTATGCATTTGCATCCAGTCCTGCAAAGGGGAACGTACAAAGTCACAGTTATTTACTTTGCAATTTTTCTATCTGCTTTTTATGGTTTTGGATGCTTTTCACGCTTGCAAATTTTCTGCCTTTTAGATATTATGCATGTTCTGCTGCCTCATTTGCTTCAAAACATGGATATAGAAGCTTTTTTCCCCAACAATAGATCTAGGTGACTTATTATGTCTACATATTGCTTTGGAAGAAAGAAAAAAAAACCCTTTCTATAAAAATATCACCATTTGTGGAAGAAAAATAATGTTTTCTTCTCTGCTGTAGGTACAATCTGAGGACCTATATTGTTGCTTTGTATGAATTGGCGTGTTTTCACCTTTCCATTTGTACGATCAGCCTTAGAAGTCTTGTTATTTTAGGTTAGAAATTCTGAATGAGTTTCGTGTTGCCTAAAGTCTGGATTGTCTAGCTACCGTTGCTTAGGTACTTGTGCACTCTAAGAGATTGGGGTACCATCAGAACTAGAAAACTAGAGGATTTTCAACATTTTCCTTCGATATAGGACCATATATAGGCTATGCACGTCTAACATCTTGTTAGCAGTTTGCTTTTACCACTATATTTCCTTCTGGATCTTTGTACTTCCCTGAACATTTGTGATGTTTGCTTGACTTAGATTCTAATACTGAATAGTTCATGAAACAATAACACATTTCATTTAGGATTTTCAATGTCAATTGTGATGCTTACCATTAGCTAGAACATCAAACTTTAGGTGCTGTCATCAGATATTTCATCTCTAGTTGGTTG
This sequence comes from Phoenix dactylifera, assembly GCF_009389715.1. Taxonomy (NCBI): domain Eukaryota; kingdom Viridiplantae; phylum Streptophyta; class Magnoliopsida; order Arecales; family Arecaceae; genus Phoenix; species Phoenix dactylifera. The sequence goes on from NC_052396.1 coordinate 794,152, forward strand.
TTCATGTCTCCATTCATTATCTTTATTGGTTTTCTTCCTCTTCTATTATGCACTTTCTTCATGATAAAGCTAAATGACTGACAAGTAGCTTGCTTCAGTTGTTTATTTATATATACACGCATATATATGGTTAAAAATGTTTCGTTCCAATTTTCTTTGTTTTAATTCTAGTTTATTTTTTCTTCAAGTAAATACCGATGTTAAATGCTGTGCTTATTTTTTCAGGGTCACCTTGCTCACTGTCATCTCTGGCACGATCTTTACTTGGATATACCCTTTTGGGAAGTTGTAAATTACTGCAAATAAGCAGGTTTCGTGGAAACAAGTCTGTTGCAAAAGATTAATCAGTGGTTACTGTTCACTTTTGTAAAAAATGGAAGGGACGAACGAAAAGGTGTTGGGTAAAAGTGGAAGAATTTTAGGCAATATAAAAAGGAAGCGAGATTCTGCTGCATATTTAACTGATGCTGGCCATGTTTTGGCGCATCAGCCTATTGCAGATCAATCCGCTGTCAGATGCTATGATGCGATAGAATGTAAATTGGGCTCCAGCTGTAATTCGGAGATGTGTATTGTTAAAAACTATCGCAACTTTATGAGGAGTGGATTACCACAGCGAATGCTGTCTTACCAGGATGGTGAATGGAAAGATTTTCCTGAGAATATCATCAGTCTGGTCTGTGAAGATTTCCGGTTAAAGAAGGCAATTACCGAAGCAATGTTTCAGAACCAGCAATTGTTGTTAGACTTTGTCCACATGGTTTGTGTTGACTTGAAAACAGGCCTGCAGAAGCCTATTGCTTGGATTGATGAACATGGTAAATGCTTTTTTCCAGAATGGCATCCTGAATTTTATGCATTAAATGGATGTTATCATTCTAGCAAAGGGAAACATGTTCATATGAGTTGTGAGCCAAATGGAACACGTGAAACTAATGCGCATATTGAGATTTCTGTGAGTGCTGCTGAAAGCTCCAATTCAGGACCTGATGATGAGGTAGTGTCTAATGTCAAGAGAGTTAAGAGTGAAAATATTTTTGCCAGTAACCAGAATATGTATGCCGAAGTCAATGAAACAGTCGGAGAAAATGAGCCGTGTTCTTTTGTCCCTCCGAAGGTCTCTGGTCTTGGAACTTTGCAGGGAAAGTTGAAGAAACCTGTTGATGCTCCTCGTGTCAATAATGCTGTGCAAGATATGTTACTCCAGGGTTTGGGTCCCTTTATTGATGCAAAGGACATTCTTGGTATCTTCAGAACCCCTTTGAAAGATAATTTGGGGCAGATCCGCTTTAATCTTTTTCAAAAGCAGGTTGAGATAACTAAGAATTTCCGCGGCAACGCAAATGTCCGTTATGCCTGGCTTTCTTCTTCTAGGGATGCTGTGGAAGATATGATTTTGCGGGGGATTATGAGGATAAAGAAGCCTGTGCATGGACCCGTATATGGCATTGGCACTCACCTTGCACCAGCGAATTGCTCCAATATCTGGTACGGCTTTATTCAACTTTTATTTTGGTTTTATTTCTATGCTATTCGAATAGCATGTAATTGTGTTACAGGTAGAACTGTCAACATCAATAATTCTGAACCTATTACCTTCCACCATATTGGTAGTGATGTCTTTTTTTTTTTTTGTTGATCATTTGTGCTGATATCTTTTTTCAAGAAATATACCTCACTTACAGACTCCTGTTCACACTTCACAGTGCTAGTTATTCTGATGTCGACGAAAATGATGTTGTCCATATGATGTTATGCCGTGTAATAATGGGAAATGTGGAAGTCATCCACCCCGGATCAAAACAGTATCAGCCCAGTAATGAAAATTTTGATAGTGGTGTGGACGATCTTCAAAAGCCAAAGCATTATGTTATATGGGATATGCATGTGAATACTCACATCTATCCAGAATATATTGTGGCATTTAAAGTGCCTTCCAGAGCCAGAGGTGATTTTATTAGAATACTGTCATTTAGTTCATTTATTTATGTCTATCATTACAATTTGAAGTCTGAAAAAGCTGTTGTTTTTGATGTTATTGCAGAATGTTTGGTCGGTAAAGAAAGTATATCTAATGCATCTGCAGTCACAAATTTGAGTCCACCTGAGAGCTTATTGCAGGTGTGTTCTGTATCCACGTCATGAAAGTGCAGAGATACAATACAGCTTTGACCATTAAAATATTCTATTTATGTTGGTATATTTAAGTCAAATGATACACATAAGCGATCATGTTAGCTATGCCTACCCATAGATTTGTCATTGATTTTGTGATTGCAATGCAAATGAAAAATGTTCCATATGTAAGTAAGTTCATCCTTGAATTCATTTTACTGGACATATAAAATAGTTGGAAATATTAGGAAAGGGAAGTCCAACTGTTTATTACCCAAATTCTTTGCCAATGGTCTTTGAATCTCCATAACCACAATTGCAGACCATGTGGTTCTTTACAAGCTGGCATAATTAATGTTTTGATTGATTTTATTCTGTTTTGTCATAATCAGGATAGGAACCCTCAACCACCTCCAGCTTTGGGAAATCAATCGCAAGCACCAATGTTTGGTAGAGCTCCAAGAACTCCCACATCACCCTGGATGCCTTTCTCAATGTTGTTTGCTGCAATTTCGACTAAAGTGTCTCCGCAAGACATGGACTCGGTTAATACTCACTATGAAGAATTCAAGGTTTGAAATGTCTCCGGACAACTGTTTTCTGTTTTCATGGTTCTTTGACATCTTCAAAATTTATATTTCTTTACTTTTACCAGAAAAGAAAGATAAGCAGGATTGACCTGATTAAAAAGTTGAGGCAGATAATTGGTGACAAACTGTTGATATCAACAATAATGAGACTTCAGCACAAGGTGAGTTTTCTGAATTGAAGAATTTGTCATTTTTTTGGGTTCTCAGCAAATAGTTAGGTTTGTTTGACTATGAGATCTTAGGGTAGCAAACATAAAGCCTGCACAGCCGGCTTTTTTGGTAGTTGATGCTAAATTAAACTCTGATTATGTGGTGGCTGGAACTTAGTTTAACTAATGATCCAGAAGGATTATCTGAACCGTCGTGGACCAATCTGGCCGCTTAGGTATGTTTGGACAAGTTTCAGGAGTAAGATCTGCCATATCTAGAATAAAATCAAGTTTCAAAACTTTGGGAAGTCTTAACTTTTAATGCAGAAAGAATTTGTCGATGCATTTGATGGGGAGGTTGATGCAGGGTCAAGATTTAGCTTCTGCTTAAAGTCGAGAATTTTATAATATTCTTATTATTTTGATAATTTGTATCTTCTTTTAATTAGGATAGGAACCAAGTCCAATTTGGTCTGGACTTCACTGGCATAAAAAGTTCTCATTCTCTTCTAATTAGAAAAGAAATCCAATTGAAATAAAATGGGTAGATCTCTATAAAATATTGGAGAACTTGAATGTTCTCCTTTTTTAGCAAGAAGAAAAATCTGACTCAAATAAAAATGACCATACTAGTATATATAGTGGTTATTTTGGAGAGAAAGAATAGAGGGAGTAAAAGCAAAGAGCATAGACTCTACTTCCCCTCGTTAGAACCCTAAACAGATGGAGTGAAAGCAAACTACAGACTCGACTTTCCACCTATGGCGTATACCATAATTTGTGGATCATGGGACATTAATGAAAGTAAAAGGCTTATAGTTTTGCTTTTGAAAATTCTTATTGTTTCTTATTTTAGTCTAGAGATTTGAGTTCAGTAGGTTGAAGGAATTCCTTCTCCTCGATTGGATCTAATAATGGTAGTTATGGACTTTCACATGCCTTTTGGTGCTGTCCAGTTTTTGTAATTATGGGCTTATTTGTATTTATGGGCTTACCAAGGCTAAGGCAGGTTGCTTTGTAGATTGAACTTTGCCTTGTTTGAGCCCATGCTTGGGTCGATTTGAATTCCGAGTGCAAGTGATATTGATAGTGTGCCATGAGTGTGGCCCAAAGTTGATCTAATAGGTAGGCTTAGTTGCCATTTTGTGTTTGGTATCTTGTGAAACAGAAGCACTTGATTTTTGATGTTTAAAATTTTGTTAGATTTCTCTTTGGTACTGGTCTTAAATTTTAGAACTACATTTTGTATCAACTATGATTGTCTTATGTAGTTGCTTGCTTTCCCACTTTACTACTCAATGTCTTATTGGATGGATGGTGCATCCTACCTAGGGGTGCAAACAAGCCAAGCCGGGCTTACTAAGCTACTGAGGTTTGGCCTGGTCAAGCTAGTTAGTGTTCGAACTCGGCTTGAGCTCGAGTCGAGCTCAAGAACGTGTTCAATCTCGGCTTTGGCACTGGTGGAAGAGGCTTGGACTCAGTTTGTGATTGGTTTGTTTCACCAATCGAACTGAGTTTGAGCTTGAAACCAAGCTCAAGTTAAATCTTGATTGAAATGAACCTCCCAAGCTAGAAAAAACCTTAGATCTCTTCCTCCCACCTCACCGCCCAAAAACTCTAAATCCAGAATAGATGAAAATGGGATTGAATTGATATCTTTCTGAGGAGAGTACTTTGAAATATGATGTCGCCATGGTTTCTGATACTGTAGAAAGAAAAGTATCACACGAAGCTGTCGGATTTGAGGCTCTCATGGTGAAACAAGGATAGAAGGGGGATGATCTCTGGCATTGAGATGAGCACAATCGTCTGCAATGCCACCGGACTTGGGGCTCTCATAGCGACAGTACAATCTGCAGCAATGTGACAAGCATGGTCCCCTGGAACATTACTTGATTTGGTGCTCTCATGGCGGACGGAATGAGATAGGACGTTGACCCCTATCCTTTATACTTTTCTGCCAGTTGTGTATCCAGCTCATTTCTGTAAATACAGGCGGATATGCTTGCTGAGCGGAGAAGTCGGCATCTCTGGTTACATATCCGTCTTTTTGTACTTCTTGTGCTCGTATTATTGATCATAACTTCAAAAAAATATGTGCTTTTATTTTGCAGCTACCACCAATGGCGAGACATGAACCACCAAGATCCTGGGCAGGGAAGCTGCAAATGAAGCCTTGACCCGGTAAAGGCGTTGCTCCTTCGAACTCAAATGATCATGGCATGTAGGAGTCAGGTTTGCATGTTCTTATTTCAGTGGTGTCAGAGAACTCAGTAGTCTGTAGGTTGATGACAGAAAGGAAAGACTAGTTTATATAGCATATTGTAGAATGTATCGGGAACCATTACAACTGTACTCCTTTCTTTTCTCATAGTGTCCTTGTTGTTACACTTGTCCATGTTTTGATCTTTCCATGCTATGCTGAGTGCAATTGTTGCGATCAGGGAATATGGTATCAGCTAGTGGTTGTATGAATGCTTGGCTACCATGTCATCTGAGAGAGGCGTATTCCATAAATCACCTTTTAGATGGATTTAAGGTATTCAGAACGTTCTGAGTTGGAGGGATTGGAAGCTTTTGTCTCCATACAGATTTTTGGCATTTGGCTCTTGCGCTTATTCATGAATATGGTAGCAGGAGCTTGATAGATACCCCTCCTAAGGGGTATGTATCTATGAGCCCTTTTTCAGGATACTCCAGGACGTAAAACCGTCCAAGGCTGGTGGTGGTGCATAGGAAAATTTGATGGTTTTGGGAGGATGGTGTAGATGTGGCGGCTGCTGGGGAACAGGGTGATTAGGGGACTTTATAAACAAATTTTCCTATAACCATCTATAAATACATAAACTTGCCATGACGCTGATGTGCGAGGTTGTAACGTATGGCTGACCAATGCTGCAAGTAATATTAAAAGAGGCACCTCCATTAATCCACGTTGCTCGCAACATGGATGATCTGACTATCACTTCTCTGTTTCAAATGTGGGTGTATCTGGGTTATGGTGGACTTTGATTCCACGAATATTACGTTCCTCTTCAACCAAATCTCCCAAAGAAACCAAGTACCATTACCAGCTCACCAAATCTAGTCAGGCCGACTAAATATGGATGTCCTAATGAATTAAGATTTAGTGTGTAGATTTCAAAAAAGGAAACGAAGAACAAATAGGAAAGCCTTAGCTATGGCACCGCCCTTTTCTGCTCATAATAAGCTTGCCTCTGCTGTGTCATCGGAGAGATCCGAATCTACCTATTTGGACGCGACCCATCATGCAAGTTTCCTTTTCTGGATTCTTTTTTCCTTTCTTCTAGTTGGATTCTCAATTATATAAACCCCTCCTACTCCTCGTTGCTATTATACAAACGCCTCTTCCTCCTCCTGCTCCGTCCCAGCGGCGCCGCCTCCTCTTCATTGCTTTCAACATGGCTTCTCTACCGAGCAATCAATACGGATTTCCCTTGTAAGATTAACTCAATCCTCTGTCCTCTTATTTTTATATATTAACGTACGTTAATCCTCCATTGTTTTTCTTCTCAGGGTTGCTGTGAAGGAAGAGGTGGACGATCCAGGGTTCCATATCTCGAGTTCGCTGCACCACTTTCCAACAAGGCAAGAGGGGACGCATGCAATGATGATGGCTTCGAGTTCTTCGAGCAGGGCTAGAGGGAACAATGCCAGGACACTGCAACGTCTTGGATCAGGAATGCCGATGCCGTATAGCAACGCTGTCTGGAATATAGCTCAAACATATGCCACTGGCATCCACTACATCAACAACCTGGTTAGTAATCTCTCACGGCCCGAGCTTCCTGTACGTAAGCTTGGGTTCCAAGATCCAATCTCCAGTTCCCACCGCTTGTCCATTGGCGGTCACTCTGCCATACCAACGGGCCCTCGCAGCGATGGCGACGGGAGAGGAAATACAGAGGGCCGCGAGTTGTTCGGCTTGAAGCTGACATACAGCGGCATGCAATATTTGAATCGGCTGATCATACCGGCACAACCAGCAAAAAGGTTCTTTCCGGATGCGCCTTATCTTATGTTTTGGGATGAGCAGAGCCGGCGATGGTGGATTTTCCAATATTGCCGCTCAAGCTGTGGGCAACGGTATGCGTTTGTCTCGGGGTGGTCCTCCTTCGCCAAGGAGAAGGCTCTTAAGCCTGACGATACTTTGATCTTTAAGGCTTTCACGGACAACGAGATTCTCGAGAACTGCTATTACTCGATCGATGTAAGGAGGGCGGCTCGGAAGAAGGAACAGATTAAGTTATTTGGCGCGGTCATCGAGATAGATTAATTGATGAAAATAAGTCCCCAAGAATACAAACTAGCTAGAGATATTATTTCCTTTTTTACCTCCTTTAGTCGATTTGCTTAGGCAATCTTTTCTTCTTCTTCTTCTTCTTTTTTATTTCGTCGTCCAATAGTTGATTTGGTGGAATCGTAGCACTGCTTCACCAGAAATATTCCAATCATTGTATCACTTCTTGATGAAGCACTAGTTAACAATAGCTTGCAAAATCTGATGCACGTCAATTAATTTCTGAATTTTTAGTATGGTCGAGTGATGAAGTATATGGTAAGTTTTAACGTACAAGCATGACCAGTCATGCATGCGTACCTTCTATGATGCTGCTTGCAATGGGGCCATTATATTTCAAGGAATGTCGAACAGGAAGAATGCTCAAATCCACTTTCTGTTTTGCTGCAAATTTAAATTGCAGGCATCACCAAGATGGAAGCCACAGTTTATACATAAGTTGCACAGACAACATAAGTTAAAGAAGAAAACGTGAAATAAGAACGACAAATAGCTGCCCAAAGGTTAGGAACTTGCTGTTTGTTTATTGTCCATTATAATTAATAATTCTTTCTCTAAAAAAAAAATCTTGAACATCTTGCCAGGCTGGTTCTCTAGATTTACCAGGTTACACATCTCTCAAGAGTCAAATTATAATCTCATCAGAATTTATCAAGTAAGTATATTGTGCTTTTCCGAACTTGTTTAACAAAATGCAAACAATAAATCAATGCACCCTGCTTGCAAAAAAACCGAAAAATCAATGCACCCTGTTTTTTTTTTTTTTTAATAAATTGACCTTAAATTTTCCGAGCAATAATATGCTCACGTTTTTATGTGTGCTCTAGTAATCGTCTGATTTCAGTATCACCAGTGAACTTCTTTTCCACAGCATATGTTCTATGGAGGTGGCGATTGAGAACTCATTGTCCCGATGGTGACACCTAATCAATTTGATGATTTAGAACCCATGGTCAAGCAACAGTTTCGTGCAAGTCAGAATATAATTTCTTTAATTCTTAATCGCTGTTGTATTATCAATCAGTTGAAATGCATAAGATAATGAGATCAATTTCTGCTCAGAACTATTTCAACAAGATCAGTCAATTAAATGATATTAAATATTCTTAGGGACAATATCTATTGATAGATAAGCTGACTCGCTGAAAGGTCACGTTTTGGATGCTGCTTCATATCTTCCTACTCAATAAAAGGTTGTAGATAAGGTCGTATCTACAGTTACTGTCGCATCTAGACGAACTTGACTCATTTACAATTTCTTCTTGAGAAAGAGGTGAGAGTCCACCCATGTTTGATTTTTTATGATTGATAAAAGGAAGCAAAAGAAGGGATTTTAGTTCATACAAGAGCAACCTCAAAGAGAATTACTGGAAGAAACTACGGCATTCATCAAAAAAAAAAAAAAACCAGAGAGAACAAACAACAGCTCTCCCAATACTAGAGCCATATCTGCTTTAAACAAAATAGTTTCCTGATATTCCTTTGCCATGAAAGTTCATACTGCTTGTACGCCAGTTAAATAAGCAAGTTGTTGAAGACTCCAAGCATCGTATAGTTTGCTAAGGATTTTACTGGCCTTCTTTTTGTTAAAAAAAGCTGGACATGTATCCCGAGTTTAAGGAACCCTGCCTCAGTGGGGAGCAGCAACAGTGGCAAGGTAAGCAGGTTCCATGAAGAGTTCATTCACTCCCCTCATGCAGTGGGGTAAGATGCCTGCATGGCGGCACTGCAAAGCTCCACCCCTCCTTGGCCTTAATGTCACTTTCCACCCTAATGTATCCATTCTCGCCTGATGTCGAGCCCCATGAGTTCTTAACGAGCCAATGTTTGGTCCAGTCGCCGACACCATATCCAACTGCAGCAACTCCATGATGCAAATCAGTCCCACAGTAACCACTAGAAACCCTGCTTGGATAGAACTGAAAAGCAGAATTGCTGGCTTCGATGGCAACAGACGCCGGCTGCTTGGCCGCTGCCTTAAAGAAGTGTCGTCTCATTGTTTCCTGCTACATCTTCATAGCCCTCGTTGCATCGTTGGTATTCACCATCAACGTCACAATCCACAAGCACATGCTCTGATAAGGAAATCAGCATACCAGTGCCCTGTTTGGTGATTCCTTCCATTGCAGCTACTGCAGCGAAACCCAACAGAACCCTAGTTCGTGCATTAAATCAAATGTCAAGCGTGCAATTCAAACAAATGAAAGAATTCAAGGTTACCATTACTTTGTCTGGCAGTCTCAGTATGGCCTTATGGACCATTTCAGATGCAGACCAACCAACAAAGTGCTCAACTGTGAGCTTGACAACCTAAACCTGAACCCCAGTCAAGGCCCTAAAATTACGTCGTTCTTCGGATCTTGACCGGGTCCGAGCTTCCCAAGCTCCGAGTTGAACAAGAGCAAAAGGACTGACCTCTTCCCCGGCTCACCGTGAACTGGGTGACTTTTCACTCCCTTGATCGTTCAGAGGGCGATCGCGGAGTCACTGAATGAAGTCCTCCGTTTCTTTCGGAGGTGCTGACCCGCAGCGAGGCAGATATTACTAAGTGACATATTTGATATGGCGACGACAACAGCATGTCGTAGAAGGAGATAACAGGTGGAGCCAACGACCCACTAAGACTCACGTATCTACAACTACATCCCCGAGCGGCAGTCAACGGAGGCGTGAATGCAAGATGCCAGCGAATGATCGGCCGGACAGAGGCTAGGGCTGCTTCCTTCCCACCGCGTCCTTCCTTGTGTGTCGGAGATATAAAGCGAGTGCACCGGAAAAGAACGGGAACTGAGTCGATCTATTCCATGGCGGCGGAACGATATGATCTTCCAACCGAACGAACAGGAGATAAAACAACAATGTAAATGAACCGAACTGGATGGATCACTTTCTTTCCATCCAAACGGACACCCACTACACGAGATGAAATTTCGCTGCTCCACCCTCACTTCACTTTTTTCGTATCGGAACTACGCGTCTTTCATTCAAGCCCAGTAGCTCCTTCGATCCAACACGAAAGGAAACAACTACCATTTTTGACTTCCCATTGTATGCGGGCTACTGTGGGCTACGTTGGTCTGTGGGCACCCGTCTTTCTATGGTCCACTAGTCTGGAGTACACTGACTGGGCTTCTTACAGGGAAGGAGGCTACTACTTTGATGGGGCACCTGCGATATTCCGTTTTTCGCCTCCGCTTGCTCGTTTCACCCCTTAATAGACGAAGAAGACTTATTCATATTCGAGGAGAAGCTTTTCACTCCCGTGAAAAGCTTCCATGTTGACGTACCTCCTACCTGAGCTGCACCAACGTAGTTACCTCTTTCACTCATCGCAACAGAATCTGGCTTGAGTCACGTTAGGTTCAGGTAAGTTTGCGGTTTATAAAATTGGACACTTTGTCAGTTTACATTATAGTTTAGGTCTTTAGTAAGACGATTCAAAGGGGCAGTGTAACATCTGCTAGGTCAACCATTTACTTACCAAATTGGCCCTCATCCTTGATGGGAGCAACTGTGCCCTTAGCCCTCCAATCCATGCTTGCAGGCACTGCAAAGATGTTCTCATAGTTGAAGCTCTTCACTGCCTTCCCCGAGCTTGCTTGGTATGGCCCAAATCCAGCGTACAAAGGCTTGAATTCGTCACTGGTGAGGTCTGCAAACTGTTGTTCGGTAGCTTGTAGTTGCAGCAATGAATGATTCAATCAATTCGATGTTACATTTTGAAGCCCAGCTCTTTTTCAGCTGCGACAATGCACATGACATTTGCCTTTAAAGTGAGTTCTTGAGCTGACAATGAGGAGGCGTCGCCTTCTCAAACATCTGAAAACAGATTTGGACCGCATTCTCCGAGGAGCAGACCATCAGTGCCTGATGAAGTAGCCACTAATGTCGTGGCGAAGGTTATATCATGCCCATACTGAGATATCCACCGGTCGTGCTTCTCCAGCAATGATGTGTCGAAAAGGGTGCACGATGCTGCATGAGAAGCCCAAATAATGATCATTAACAAGGCTGCCCATAGGCATTTGTTTGTAGAAAGCCATGGAGCTAAGGTTGTGGGGATGGTGCAAGGGTCAAGTGGAAAAGGTAATTAATTAGGTTTTTTCACAATAAACTCTGAGATGGATTGGTTTAGATGGATGAGGAGGAGAGGCTCTGTTGATCTTTCCTCCAAATTGATGTGGCAGTGAAGGACATGTATGGGCCATGAAGGTTATACTGAGATGGATGAGGTTATTGGGAGAAGGACAGGATCCAATGAGCACGCACAATGAGCCAAGACTCATACCTTGAAGCAGTTTTATGTCACAAAAACAGCAGGTTGGGATTACATGCAGAAGGTTACTTATTTGATGATCCTATGGTATGGGAGAATGCCAAAGATGAGAATTTTTTTTTTCTCTGATTGGAGGAAATTAAATTGCAGAGCTCTTTGCCATCATAGGCACATTGTTGACAGGTTTCAATCCCATCTTTCCCTGTTCAACCGATGGGCAACCAAACCGGCTGCCTCTTACTTAGATTAATCGTTCAATTAACTAAGTAAACATTTTTCAAGTTTTTTTTCCATACAACACTCTGCATTATTATATTTTGTATAAAAACATCGGTAATTTTTTATCTTTACAAAACAACACAAGCAAATCTCTGTTTATTCAGATAGGACTCCTTTTTATTAGCCTCATCTCTAAGCTACATGGTATCGGACTGTGTGTGTCCCGGTTTAACCTACTATGGGTGCAAAAAGACAAGTTCTTCCCCTACACTTATTTATGTAACCCAGTTTATTTTTCATTTCGATTATGTGATATTAATCCTATATGCAATTTTTCCAAGTGGAAAACTAAGTTCCGCTATTAAATGCAGAAGCAAAACTGTTCTTCTACATAAATAAATCTAACCATGATCATAGTCAAATTCTGTATGATTCAGTTAATGGGAAGGGGGTTTTATGAAAATTATATAGGACATTCCTGTGCTTTTTTTTTCAATTTAGTTAATGCGATTTCATCTAGTTTTCCCTTATCAGGAGTCCTCCAGATTTATTTGCAATTAGATGAAGTCCATGTTTTGACCATACGCGAACAGAATCTTCTTAATTTGGACCAATTAATGCTCTTTTCCACCATTCAACTGCAATAGAAGGAATAATGTGCTGAAAATAACTTAAAATTTCAAACTAAAAATCATTTTTTTGAATCAATTTTGTTATAACCAATTGAGGACAGAGCTGAAGAAAAATAACTTGTGTTTCTATCTTGCTTTGGCATAAATCATAGACACTGTAGATTTCAGGAGGCATGATCTATCAAATTCTATGTGGTCCAAATTATGAACACAGATATCAAATTTAAACCAATAAACCAATCCATTTGAATCAATCGATCCATTGATCCATTAAAAACACGGGTGATTCATACTGAAAATTGGGCAGGTCTTTTCCAATCTAATACGTTGAGACTTTATGTTTTTGGCTTATCCTATTCTCATGCCAAGTTTAAACTCTGCTCAATGAGTTGCTCGGGATGCAATGCAACCAAGCCAGACAAGCTGACTACTAAATGGACTGGGCAAAACAATCTAACAAATGGACAATCAGCTTTGCACTTGCACTTACTTTTAACGTTGTCACGTTATTTTTCATGCCTGTGCATGCCCACATTTCTACCACTAAATTTAGAAAATCATGCATGCTTTTCCCACATGCCACTCCATCTTTCGACCAGTCTAGATGGGGCTACACCTAATGGGCAGTCCACATTCTACGTTCCATACATGTCCATATCTCTCTCGTCGACTCGTCGCCAATGCTACAACTAGAATACATGCACATACGATGTAGCAACAGTGCAAAAATAGATCTACGTTATCATACTATACGTTTATAACAACATCTAATCTAATATCGAATATCATAATACATTAAAGATGCACATACATGTAAGCTAATCATAGATAGCAAGTCAGTAGCCAGCATTATTCTTAACAAAAGTATAATATAAGCTTATGTTTCTTTGTTCTTAATGTATATTCTCTATTCTACACTGAGTTTGCTTGTTAATTTTGCATGGCTTGTTTAATATGAAGCCTTAGGATCAATCAAGTGCATAACCATGCGTCAAGATAGTTTCTCTAGTTTCGAAGCATTCTAAATGGGAAACGAGGAATGTTCTTAGGAAATGATTCTATTGAGGATGGGAGAGTGGGAAGCTACCATCTTTGGACATGGAAAAGGATAGGCATGGATCGTGAAGGATGTTTTATACTCTTTTGAGGTGTGAAAGAATCTGATTCTTGTTTTGGCTCTTGTAGAGGATTTCTAAAGTCAATTTCACTATGGAGTAGGTTTAGGGCTTTTATTAGGCTTCATGATGTTATATTGATAAACGAGATGCTCTTACTGGATCTGATATTCGATTTAGGTTGTTGCTTCAGTAACACTACCTCTTCTCTTACTATTTCCTCTGGCGACATGAGGATCTCTAAAAGTGCTCTTTGGCATGCTAGACCAATACATATAGCTCAAGATTGCATACTAGGCTATTGTCCCATGTGTAGCCACCTCGATGCATAGAATTAGTAAGGTACCTACTAATTTTTCTCTGAAAAGTGTGCAGCTCATTGCTTGAAATTATTTACTCCAATATTTGGGGCTCACAGAATGTTAGGGCCCATGGTGGATCCAACTATTCTCTTATGTCCAATGACCGTCACTCGTGTTATGGTCCTGTTTACCAACTTGCCAACAGTCTAAGGCATTGAATTTTTTAAAGAAACATAAGCTTAGCATCGGAAACTAATTCGATAGAAAGGTCAAATTATCCTTAATGATGCCACTCCTAACCTTCCTTTGTCTTATGTTTTGATCCATAATCTAGGTTTTGCAAGGCACAATTAAATACACTATATACATTTATACAACTACAATTACAGAAGGTTTTATCTTGTCAAAGATATGATTAGTTTCCATTAGAGTCATAAGAGACTCAGAAGCTTTAACTCTGATCTAACAAGGATTCATCTACATCCACAAAAATATTACTGGACCTCTGAATACCACCTAATGCTCCAATTCTAGCCTCAGTTGCACCTCCACAACACTATCTAGAAACTGCAGAGAATCAAATCTACACATTGAGCTAGTCTGCGAAGAATGACAAACCAAATTTTTCTCGGAGACACTAAAACTAGACACAAATGATTGAAATTTACTAGCTGCATCCCTACCACATGAAATGCCCATTTAAGACAATGCCCAAAATATTAGATACCATATACAGAAAAAATATCTAGTGCCAATTATTTGGCTTCTCAAAAACAATATTAAAATATTGAAATCACACCAAAGCAACTGCAAAATATTAATGTAATGCAAGATATTCACAAAATCATAGTTAAATCATCCCTCAAATCATCAAGAACTTCTCCAATTGTTCGCAAAATAGTCACTGCTGAATCATCAATGAAACATCTTTGAATAATCGAATCATTCACAAAACATTCAACAATCTGTCAATTTCATGAACCGTCTGGAACTATTCACAACCCAAACACTATACATGAATTAAATAATTTGTTTTAGTCATTGTTTTGACGATCATTGTTCTAATTGCCTCTCTGTGCTTGTCTTTCCATGCACCGATGTAAAATTTTTGGCAAATTTCACACTTTTCTCCATCATTTAATATTCTGATTTCTCTAGTTCCACGGGTTCCCAACTTTAAAGTATAGGCAATTGTTCCCCATTCATAGAGAACAAAAGATGAGAAAGTCCTCTTCCAATAAGCCTACCGAAACCCTAATCACACCTCTCACTGACATATCATAAACTAGGGATTTCTCTCTTCAAGAGTCAAGACTATCTCAGAACTGAAGAGAGAGAACAGATTGAAATGAGAAAGGTACAGTTAAACTATTTCGAACTAAATAGGGACTCAAATAAGAAAACAAAGTTTTCATATACCAAATTGTTACTTGTTCACAAGTTTAACAAAATTCTATACAAAATAACAACTATGAAAGCCCTAATTATTCTTCTTCAAACAAAATTCAAAAAGCAATAGCTTGCTCACCACAAGGAACTAAAGAAGGAATACAAATAGGGAAAGATAAAGGCTCAATATTTCCTCGCACCTCATATTTTCTCATTCAGAGTTTCAATTTAAACTTCTTCATTATAGCAAGTAAGAACTATTGAAACCCTAATCTCTGTTTCTTGCAACCAAATCGAATTTAGAGCCGCAAAAATAAAAAGAACTCTTTCGGACTTCAGGATTTCTCATTTACTGTTCCCACAAAATTCTCCCCAATATAACAACTAATCATTCCCCTTGCAAACAAATTCGAAAACTACAGATTTCTCACATGAAGACTAGTTTCAGAACCCTACAAATAGAATAAACTTGAAAAGAACGTATTTTTTCGCACCTCGTAGATTCTTGTCCCAATTGGAACCGCGGTGAGATGATTGCTGGAAACCCTCCAAGAAGCCGTTGCCATGGGTGAGGAGAAGAGGCGTCAAAGATGGAAGCTTTCCTTGCTTAAAGAAAAGTCGAGGGCTTTGGAGGGGGCATTCTTTGGGGGAGGCCCTTAGGGTTCTGCCAGGGTTTTGCCGAGAGAAGGAGAGGGTGGAGATGAGAGCTGTAGAGCGACCATGGGAAAGCGAGGGAGACGATAGGATGCCGTTATTTTATAAAATGGCATTCTAGTAATATCGATAGGGGCGCCAGCGGGCTAGGCAGGCCCGCTTGAGTTGACATTGTGGTAGATGGACTCATTGGGCTTAGACTCTATGGCTTGTTAGGCCCATACGTTTATCATGGGCTACCCATGGACAGTGATGGCATATAACTACTGGTTGGAAGATGATTGAAAGATATGCTCTCATGCTTTGCCCTAATCAAGTATCTAGTATCAGATTATATTAGATTTTGATAGGGGGCCATATGCTCGGTGATAGGAGCAGAACTTGAACATATTCACTTTGGTTAGATCCTGAGGCCTTTGCTTAGGTAAAGTGATCTTGCCTCTGGCTTAGAGTCCATCAAGGATTATTCACAAGGAACAGGGAAAGACTTTGTTTTCTTGAAGAGGCTTATGGGCATTTGCAGCATCGTAGGTGAAGAAAATTTTAGCATCGAATTTTCTTCTTTGCCCTTGCCCTGGTTTTGGAAAGCTTGGTTACCTTGAGGCATGGTGTATTGAGGAAATAAGTTGGGAGGCTGAATTGGCAGCACTTGGGGATTGCCGAAACTTGTTCAACGGAAGATCCTCCGATGTTTAAGTCAAACAGAGTTTCGGCCGAATAAAGCGTAGAAAAAAAGAAGAGCTGAAGACTATGATTGAAAGTCCTCCTACCAAGGATCCCTCGATCTGATCTATATAGAGAGGAGAGCAAAAATTTGTTACGATCCTATCGCATGATCCTGTACCGAGCTATTACATTCTTCTTTATCTATACCGAGTTGTTCGCTCGGATGTTGATTGCACATGCTACATGTCGTTGCGCCATTGGTCGGCCGAGCTGGCAACTGTGGGCGCCATATCTAGACAATATCAAATGCAAATCACGCATTCAAGTTGGCCCCGCCAGAATTGTTCATTAGAAACCAATCCTACTTTTTCCCATGATGTGGTACCTAACTCAAGTTTCTTATCCGCAATGTATTTCTCTATTGCCGACTAGCATTAATCAATTTTCCGGAACAACACATTTGCATAATTTTGTTTCCCCTCCCACCTCCACGAAAACCTAACCACACAATAGATCGTTCCATACCACTTCTCGCGATATCATCCCCGGTTATCACTGGCAAAGAAATCCCCAGAGTAGTCACATCAGCATTCGCATGTGAACCGTCCGTACAGTACCCATTCTCACTCTGCTGTAAAAATAGCTATTTATCAAATCACCCGCATATATATATTTATATTATGATAGGGGGAAATTTATAATAAAACAAATCACAAAAATAATAAAATAAATAAAGAATTGGGACGGGGTCTTGAATGCCGGGCGGACAAAGGACGGCCCAGCGGGGCCGGGTCGGCAGCAGACGATGCGAAACCCGAGCTGCCCGGAGATGTGATAGGACGGGCCCCTGCCCCTGCCCCTGCCCGCGGGCAGCTCCCAATCATAAAGCAATGGAGTGCCAAATCATTTATTTTCCGCCCTTTTTCTTATATTTTCTTCCTCGGTTTCCGAGATTTTCCTCGATTCCACTGCCTGATGGGACCTGCCCGGGCTGACCGGGCCTTCCTGATTCCCCTGTCTCTCTTTCTCTCTCTGTCCATGGCTGTCATGGGAACGTATACAGGAAGGGTGCCAGGGAATGGACGGTTGGTGATTCTGGGGTCGGTGCTCCTCCCGTGTACCAAGCTGGTTGATATTATTCCATGTATCCTTTTTGTGCGGTGGCAGGAAAGGAGCAGAATAATACCGTTTGGGCTCCCGCGTGATTCTCGCATAATTCGACTTGGCGAGGAGAGACAAGCGTAGAAGCCCCTTTTGGAATGCATGGGAATCGATATTTGTTTGGGAAACGGGACGCAGTGGAAATGGATTAGAACAACCGCAAGGGTAGCCACTGATTACGCTATTAGGAATAGTTTGGAAAACAAGTTTTTGCTGTACAGACACAAGATGCCTGTTGATCTTTTATCTGCAACAAAGGGATGAAATTGATTTCGATTGCAACTTGCTGCAATTGTTATAAGTCGCAGAACAACCACCTAAGGCTGACATAGATCATGAGAAGGGTTAGGAGGGATGTATGTGGATGTACTTTTGATAAAATTTTACATTGTTTCTGAAACTTTGAATAGGTTTCAACTCAGATTTGAACTATTTACGGCTCTATCGGTTGATGGTATTAGTTGTTAGTGAAAATTTACTAGTCTCACTGCCATGTGGAGCCTACCTAAGGTCAGTGTTTTTCCTGTAGACATGATAGCTCTGACGATCTGTCGAAGCATATAGCCTGTAAACTATGCTTTTTTCTATCATATACAATAACAGATGTCGATCTTGACATTTCACTCTTGTCTTATCTATCATTACAACTTGTCTGCATGAATGTACTAGTTTTTTGTGTTACGAGTCGAGAACGACAAAAGATAACCAACATGATTTCTGTCATCTTAGTAGCCAACCATGAAATGGTTGATTTTATGTGTTTGTGGTCATATAATTGTGAAGTTCTAAATGAGTTCTATAATTGTATCCAACCTAAGCTAGATGACAAAGTGGGTTACTTTGGTTTAGCTTTAATGATCAAGGTTCCGATTCATTCGGGTCATGCCAATTGGTGACCGTATAGAATGAACGACTCCAAGCAGGCAAGGCCAAAACAATGTAAAATTTTATTAGGCCAGTGGACAAACTTAGATTTGATCCACTTGCTCGGAGAGCCAAGCATTTCAAAGGAGTCAAAATATTTAATGATATATCCTCTTTTATTGCATTTTAAAATAAAATAAAAAGCCAGATGAATGATATCAAGAAGTTAACATGAAGTAATTAAAACAAGACTTGATGATCATGTTTGTAATTATGATTATATCTTCTTTTTTTTATGAAGAGGTAGGCTAGGCCACTTAGAATTTATTAAAAAATAGAGTTTACAGAAATTATTTACAAAGAAATTGTAAGAAAGGAAAACACGAAAGAGCAATAAATGTCTTTTAAAAAAGATAGTGGTCCGTAAGTAGACCCATTAAACTATTCAACAAACTGAACAATCTCATAAATAATTTGAAGGATCTCTATATCTTCAATGTGCAACTACATGAACTCTGTATCCTGATGTGAATCAGTCTTTTTTTAAATAAGATAAGTTAACATCTCTTAAGTGCGACGCCAATATATTGCGAGGTTATTCCAAAATTTGAGATGATGATCCAGCAGCTTCTCTAAATAGATGCTTCCAGCTGAAGAAGATTGATAAAATTTTCTACAAAACACAATAGATAGAACTTGATTTCTTTAAGAAAATTCGAGCATTTCGCTCCTTCAATATTTTCCAATAGATCAAAGTAATCAATTGATCTGTAACTCTTCTCATTGGTTGTTAGAATTTTCTGTTTCTCCATTTGGTCTACAGATCACTAATCATTGCAGGCCATCCTTTCAGATTTAGCTGCACTTTAATTGTTGTCCATAAACTATGAGCAAATGGGCATTTAATTAGTAGATGAAAGAGTAATTATGATTATATCTAAAAGAACATAGGGATCCATGCATTGGTCATCGACTGCTATAGCCATATCTATGACCCACAAATCGTACTCCACTTATTCAACGTTGGTTCTATTATTTTTTTCACTTCTTCTTCTTGATTATCTTTTAATAACGACTTTCTTAGGTCACTTGACCTCTTTTGGACTTTGATTCTACTATTTTTTTCACTTCTTATTGTTGATTATCTTTTAATAACGACTTTCTTAGGTCACTTGACCTCTTTTGGACGTTGGTTCTATTATTTTTTTCACTTCTTATTGTTGATTATCTTTTAATAACGACTTTCTTAGGTCACTTGACCTCTTTTGGAGCCCTACCCTTTGTTTTACTCCATTTTAAGAACATAATGCAGGCACAATTTACAAGAAGTACCATGCTTGGAGCATTGTGACGACAGTCCTCCGCTGGTAGATAAACTGGTCTGGTGTTTCTTTAGACAGTGCTTTGGGGAGGAAGAGAAGCACCAAGTGAAGTCCATCCGCTAGAAAAGGAGTGCATCTCATGGAGGATTCACCTTTTATTTTATACTCATCCTTGTCATCACCATGCCAATCCTTTGATTGACCGGGCCCACCAATATATATATATATATATATATATATATATATATATATATATATATATATATATATATATATATATATATATATATATATAATATATATATATATATATATAATATATATATATATATATATATGCATGTATGTATATAAACCTTTTTCACTGCCGTCTTGGGTCATTAAAAGCGAGTAAAAAGGTTTATTATATATGTATAGGCTCAGCTCCTAGAGAGAGGGACCCTGTTTGTTTGGGCGTGCGAGCGAGGCTTGGTGAAAACAAGGACGGAAGGAGGCGTCCCCTCACGGGGGTCCATACCCCACCGCGGAGACAGCGCGCCTCTCGGACAGGATCCAACGTCGCTCGACAAGACACGGGTGTCGCCTCCCAAATGACCGGCCCGACCTCGGGTTTTGCTCCACAACATCCGATGCCCGGTAAGTGACGATAATTTTTTCTTCAAATTATTCATATTTATCAGAAGACGAACAGTATAGCAAACTGAATGATCTCTTATGTGGTGCATCATTTTGGTGAGTTTCTCTAAGTGAACCAAGCAGATATTTCTTATTCTCTTCGTCTTTTTTTTTTTTTTTCTGACCTTGTTGGCTGCTATCCTGTGCATGTCGTGTAAGACACTGGTGTACCAAAAAAAAAAAAAAAGAAGAGATGATCGTGTCATTATTTACATAACTTGAGATACGCTATCTTTTTTTTCCCCCCTCCTGATGAGAGAACAAAAACAACGCCAATAGATTTTGAACCCGTCCAGAGTAAATTTGATGGAAAAAATGGATCAAAGCAGTGACTTATCTTCAAAAAGATGCCATGTAACATTTGGACTGGTAAATAATAACAGAGGTATTGAAACATTTACCGACATAATAAAAATAAAATTACATCGATTGTGTTACTAATTAGTAATTAACAGAATAAACAAAAAGATAGCTAGAAAATAAGTAAAAGAAATTGACTTACTTTCTTAACTTGGCTGGTCGTGGGATCTATCAAATTACATGGGACGAGGTTATAGGAGTTAATATTTTGTGTACGTTAAATGTCTTAATAAAGCATCATGCCCGTTATCGGATGCAGCAGCAGAGAATGGAAAACCATGTCTGTACTGGGCAATCTAAGAGAACTTGGAATTTTGGACCTAGTAAGTTAGGCCTTGTCAAGCTATGAGTGCTATTAGGTATTAGCACCCTATGTCGTGGAAGGAGGCTCTAGGATCAAAACCTTGGAAGCTGTTTCCCCAGCGTTTGACCCAGATAATCATAATTAGGTGGTAAAACAGGATATTTGTATAATAATGTCAAACCTTCCGATCAAAATATGAGAATCCGTGCGTATATATGTGTATGTTTAGCCTCACAACGATAATGCATTAGATAGATCTTGAATGCATTCATATGCATGATCAAAATATTCAAATAGCACCTTTCGATGGGTCTTCTTAAGTGAAATCCTAGTGATTATGATATTGGGGTGGATTCACCTAAAACTTTATGAGGGACTAGCAGCATGGATCTTTTGGGGATTGGTAGATCTACTGAATTTAGTCCCATATCAGTCGTGCACCGAAAAAATTTTGATCGGTACTTATATAAGGCCAGAGAACTAAAACAATAAATTTTGGCTAGTATTTCTAGGTGAGGTCCTAAATTATTATATAAAATTTTTAGGATTAAAAATTAGAACTTCCTTAGATAGTCACATCAATTGAATTTTTTTTTTAAGATACATTTTGCTATTGATGTATAGCACATTAGACCATCCAAACAGCATCTTAGCCATTGTGGTGCATGAGAACCAGCAAGCGGCTAAACCTCATAGTGACCAGCACAAAGCATTGAAAGTAATCAAGCCATGAACTTGTAATATAATATTAAAATTTAATTATGTATAGGGCGACCTTGGTTTCCATTAGACACTCAATCTTCTCCTCCTTTTTTTTTTTCCTCTACTTATTCTTATATATATAAAGTTAAAAATGGAGATGCATGCTTTCGCTCATATAGATGTTGTATTCGGTCAAGATTGACTTTGTGACATTGGCATCCGTATGTCTCGTTATGTCTATGACACTTACTTTTCTTATAATCTTTCATAAAAAATTAGTATAATAAATTATCAGAGACACAGTCTTTTGTGTCCCTGTGTTTGTCATGAACACCATGTTTCTGTCTACAGTACTAGGTTTCCGGCCCTTATGCATCATTTATAGCCTACAGTATTTTGACACAGTACTGCCTTTGCTTCCGCATCCTTAGCCAGCTGCCTTTATTTCAAAGATGGGGACATCTCTTCGGAGCC
The DNA here is from genome assembly GCF_009389715.1 of Phoenix dactylifera. Taxonomy (NCBI): domain Eukaryota; kingdom Viridiplantae; phylum Streptophyta; class Magnoliopsida; order Arecales; family Arecaceae; genus Phoenix; species Phoenix dactylifera. The sequence continues at coordinate 816,442 of NC_052396.1, forward strand.
TCCCTTTACCATTAGTCGGACCAACCGCCCAGCACCAATAAAAAACTGGAGCCTTCTGTCCATTCCATGGGCATCGAAAAAGTAATTCTCCTAACTGCGTTCTATTTATCTTTCCCTTTCAACCCTATACATCACTAACATCAGTAACAATGCAGTTGCCAAAGTTTGAAACTTTAGAGACCATATTAACATATAAAATGTCCTCACCCAAACCTTTAGAGATCATAATTTTATTCGGGAACTTGAATGGATGGAAGTCCAACTGATGCCCGGAGTGAGGGAGGGATCAAAAAGAGGTCTCTTTTTTCCTTTTTAGAAAAAATGGAGGAAGTCATATATGTATGCATGCATGTATATAAGTATGTATGTAATATATGTAAAAGAAGGGTCTGAAAGATGTAGAGGCTTTTAATTTTCTTATTGTTTTTTGAAGAAGAGAGAGATAGGAGAGGCTGGCTGAACTTTATTGAAATCATGAATTATGGTGAAGGTAGGACTCGGAGGCTCGGAGCTAAACCATTAGCAGCTACCTCCCCACTGACTTTACCAATTGAATCGGCTGGTAACCTTGGAAGATGGATGTGATTTACCTCATCAATAATTGTAAATGCAAGTACCATGGAATCCATGGCATGGACATTCTGGCAGCCCAAGTGAATTGTCACAGTTATACCTGTGTTTAAACATGCATGGGGCAGTGTGATTCATGCATCTTTTGGGTCTTTTGGATCTGCTCCATGACCCAAGTGGCTGCATGCATCTTGTATTTCCTATGAATGCAGGTAGCAGCAGCAGCAAGGTAAACCGCGTCCCAAGAAGAGAAGGGGTGGCTCAAAATGATGGATCGATGGAAGTGATGGAGGATTTGGCGTTTAAAAGCATCGGAGCACTGCATTCAAAAAAAAGAGAAAGAGAGCACCTCAGCATGGTTTGCAATCGCGATACAACCAAAGCACTCACGTATTTGCAAACCTAGGGAAAAAAAAGGCATCATGATCATTAACCTTCTCTATTTGATATGCATGTCACTTTCTTTTGAAATAATTAACCTTTTTTGTTCCTCCCTTTTCTTTTCATAATTGTACTAGTCGAACCACCTAAACTTTACACCCTGTCATGATCCTGTATCATTATTCATTATTTCATCAATGGAGCCCTCCACCACTAGTCCTCATGAACCAAGGAAGTGGCCAAGTTTAGTGAAATATATGAGCCTTCTCAGACATTCAGGTCAACTTTCTGCATGTTTTCTTACCAAGAACTATATCAACTATCATAGGCAGCGGTTTTTCTGTAAATTCCTTTTCATGAGCAGGTTGCATCTCAATTAATTTGAGACCAACTTTATAAATCCTTCTTCTTCATTTCTTCCTTTTAAACTCCAAACTGTTGTCATTGTCAACTTCTCCATATGGTTTGTCATATTCTTACATTCATGATATCTTAGGCCATCTATTACTAGAAGGAAGAATGAAAGTTCAAGACCACACGCACATACACGTGTGCGCATTTACACACGTACAAACAGTATTAGCTCAGCAAAGAAGATACCTACAAAGATTATGAGTTTTTCTTCCTCATACCAAGCTATGCTAAAAGCCTTGCATTCGAGATTGGATAAGCTATGGAAACCTTGCATCTGATTTCGATTATATTATATAATATTCTACTGATTAGTGTCATGGTCCCTTCCTTTTCTCTTTGTTGGGAAACTACAAAGCAAATCACGTGCATATGCAAGAGAATGAAGGAGCCCCATCCCTTCAGTGCTTTATGCCTTTATGACAGCAAAAGGAGACCCTCTCTTCTCACTCTCAACATCTTGAAAACAATAAACCAGTCTCATATTTACGCAGAACATAGCATCAGGGATCTCTCAGCTTGCATAGCTTTTACTCGCTCGCTCCTCTCAAACTCATGTCGCCTTGTTTCTGCTTTCCGCCTCAATGGTCTCCTTGTCTTTCTCTCTTTTCCTTTTTTTCGTGTTTCCCCTGCAGGCACCTGATTACTCCTCCCAGATGATCACATGATGCGGATGAAAACCCAAAGATTCAATGCGGCCTTCCCAAGGTGAATTCGAGATTGGGCTTCTTTGTGCTCATATCTGAGAGGCACGATGAGTTTAAATCCGATACCATCTCGAAGCTTTTGGATTGCATGTCCTGCACCACAAAAGTGCTTCCATGTCAATCTTTTGTTCCGACCAAAGTGCAACACCAACACTGCAATCAAAAGGAAATTATTGCTTTTTCTTTTTACAACAGGGGTAGGCATAAGATAACTATTCTCAAAGGGAGCGACTGTCAAAAAGGGACAATATATGGGTGTCAAAGATCCCATAAAAGTTTCTTACTTTGATCAAAAAGATGGTATAGTTGTGTTTTCCATGCAAGTAATTATGCTAATGCCATTTTATATCATAATGGTTACAGAGATAACTGTCTATAATCATATGAGTTATGGGTTGAAATGAGCACCTCGAAAGATAGTATGCTCCCAGTGGTGGATTCCTTTGGTTTGTCATGGAACCGGCCTCCCCTGCTGCAGCAACCATCATGGAGGGAATATTTTCTTTCAGTGGAAGTCCATGCAAGAAAAAAGCATGCTAGGAAAAGGAAAGCCATCTTCCACTATTAGCTTGTCATAAATTGCTAGCTTTATCAGCGGTACCCATTGAATTAAAGTTGCATTCCCATGTGATTGCCCATTATCCTTAAAAGAAACTGCGAGGAAGTTTCAAAAGGCTAAGCAGTATAGTTCACCAAGGTTGCTTCTGTTAGCCTCATGCACCCACAAAATCCCGAAGTGAAACCTGTGTCTTTTGATGTAGATTTTTCAAATGGGTCTGTTTCTTGAAGTGGGAGATAGCTTGGCTCCCTAGTCTTTTTAAATTACTTGTGGAGATCATTGCACCATGATGGATCTTCAATGCTAACCTGGGACAGATGGAACAAAGCTATGAGCTCTGTTGCTTTTGGGGAGCATTTTGGATGGAGATTGGTGTTATAGAAGGAAAGGGAATGAGGAGAGGTGCTTTTATCTGCCTAAAGTATATTGGGCTGTGAATCTAGACAAATGTGGATACTCAGGGACCACATTTTTAATTCTGTTATTGCTATGGCAATACCCTTTACTAAGCATTAACTTTCTTATTTCTCAATTAATTTAAGTGCCCCATTTTTCTATTACTTGAGTTTGATTTTTCATGATGTCAATGGCAAGGGCTCTCACTTTATTCTTATATTGGCCAAAAGTGAAACACAAGGAAGAAGATATATGAAGCTGTGGTGTGTTCCAACGTGCCTTCTTTTCAATTCTACCAATAAACAGATCGAGCAAGGCAGAGTTAGTCCACGACAGAAGACTAGTGAAGAACGAACCGTAAGCTCGAAAAAGGTTTACATGTTCACTTCCTAAAGGAAGAAATATCCATAGAACAAGGCTGTGTATGAAATCAAAAATGGAGAAAAGAAAAGGTTCTAGCTCTTTTACATATAGCAAATCCTTTTTCATCATTCATGATTAGTATTTAAAATCTCAGGACTCTCGCCTGAAGACTCGGACATTGAACTCTCCAGTCCACTAAAACATTATCCTTCTTTCAATGTGAAATAAATGGAAGTCTGCGCACTAGAAATACTAGTTACATAACTAAAATAACAATAAAGAATTGGATCTTCTATGTTAAAAAACAAGAGCCAAGAATTAGATTCAAAAACTCTATTCAAACCATATCAAGTCAGTAAACTAGCAGCAAATGAATTGCGAAAGCTATTAAATCACCCACTTGAGTTATTCAAGAATTAGATTAAAAAGAATTCCTTTTTTGAGAAGGATTTTTTAATCTATTTCTGACCATTGAGTAATCAGAAGAAGTAACTAGCTTCTCAGAAGGGCCGTGAGATATAAATTATTTCTTCCCGTCGGTTATTTTTTATCATCCAGCTGAGAAATATTTTAGGATAATGAAATAGGTCTATTACTCCCACCCCCACTCCCAAAAAAAGGGGGAAAAAATCTCTTCTTATACAATGAGAAATCCTTCCGAGCAGTATCTTAATTAAAATAACGTACTGGATAGAAAAGGATAACAAGAAATAGTTTCTTATCACCTTGAAGTTTTGCTCCATAGGCCAGAATGATTCGTGCTATTACTACCACCCGATCTTCCGGGCTGAATTGAGGCTTCTGATCCACGGATGTTGAGCAAGTTGTCATCAGAAATCTCTACGGGTTCAGTTTGGTCTGGGATAAGCAATCATTATTGCTATTATAAATTAGAACAGAAAAAAGCTCTCCCTTCAGCAATAAAATGATAGACCGATGATAAAATCCATTGGAAGAAATAGATCAGCATTACCAGAAGAAGTGGGCTGTCTATCAGTTGTCTTCACAGTTCGATACATCTGCAACCATTCATATAAATGTACCATGAATCAGTAAACAAATAATAGCTTGGCAGATTTGCTAAAGCAGTCTTATATGTATGTGTTATTGTTCTATAATTCATATCATTTTAGTAAATGATGACACATTGAATGCTTATGAATAAAGTTCCCATTCATCATTTATTTTGGATTAAAACATGAAGTAAAATATTTATTTCTCTACAAAAGTACCAATATATTCATGCATTTCTACATTCATTTATTGTGATATCAGCCATCATATGTAGCTCCAAGTAGATAGAATTATTGAGAAATGATGGTTCACTGTGCTTCATATATTTTTTTCTTTAGAACTGAACGTCGGTACGTTGATTTTCTCAGTATTTTGCTTTTCTCCTATTCTTTTAATGGCGTGCTTTCTGCAGCTCAAGTAAAAGCTGCTAGAAACTTGCAGAACTTACAACTCTCCGCAGAGAGAGAGAGAGAGAGAGAGAGAGAGAGAGAGAGAGAGAGAGAGAGAGAGAGAGCCTAGCCAATGGGTGACGAGATTCATGATAATGTTAGGAACTGCCGGTGCACTGTAATGGAAGAAAAGAAAAGAAGGAAAAGAGAGCAAGAAAAATTTCAGCTTAAATGATTTACCCCCCTTTTCCCCGAAAAATTTTGATCATCCCTTTTCTCCCCTCGAGTGTAATATCTATGTTTTGTCTTGGATCTTTCTGAAAAAATACATAAGAAAAAGCCCATCTTGAATCAATATAGAGTTTGATGTTTCCTTACTTACGATGTGATTTAGTATGAGAACAAGCTGCCCAAGTGAGAGAAAAGAAAGCAAAAAAGACCAAAAGGAGGCGGAGAAAGAAGGGGAACAGAAGAGTCAAAAATTTTCTGCAACCTCGATACTGAGAACCCAACTGAGAGTACTCAAGACTCAAGAGAGAATTCCTCACCTGTAAATGAGACTTCACATGAGCTAACGTGAGATCTTTGACATCCATAAGCTCGAGAACAGACTTTGGCGTGGCCCCTTATAAGATCCAGCCGACACAAGAAATAACAGGATACCAAGATCAGATCATTTCACACAAAGTGAATTATGCCTCATATGAAAGTGATGAGTCAGGAAAAAAAAAACAACACAGCAGTGATTCATACTTTCATGGCCTCCCAACAACTCGACAGCATGGACGAAGCGAGCATGGAGGGTGGTCGTCCACCGCATCCTCGGCGCCCTCATGCCTCGCTTCGCAGGGAACCGTGGCAATAATCGCGGGGACCTCGGCATGCCTTGCATCGTGTAGGGGGTCGAAGCAGTAGTGGAAGATGAGTCACATAAAAGTTGGTGGTGTTGGTTCTGGTGCTGCTGTCGCCTTTGGAGGAAAGAAAAGGAAGGAGGGGTCTGGTACACCGGAATTCCCCTTATAGGCCTCGTAATCCCAAGATCTTGGTGATACCCATCATGAAGGAGTTGTTCGTGTTGATGGAGATGGAAATGGTGGTGAGGGAGATGGTCGGTGGTGTTGGTGTTTGAGACACTCGGGTTTGCTAAGGAGAGGTCGAAGCCACCGGTATCGGCCTTCGATGTCGAGGGGGTGATGCTGCTCTTGATGCTGCTGCTGCTGGAGTCCATGGCTCTCCTCCAAAACCCTAAATCCAAGCTCTCATCACTTTTGCCCCAGCTTGATGTGGCCTTGCTGTCTGGGGGGCTAATTTGCAGTGATAAGTCGGGTTGTGCCGGAAAAAGCTCCATTTGCTCACTCTTCTTCTCCTCTTCCTCCCCCTCCTCCTTATTCAAGCAGTACTGCTTATACCAGTCTCTTCAATGATATGAGAAATGAGTTAAGTTGCGTGTATGCGTGGAGTAATAGGCTTTGTTATACGGGTTACGAGGGGAATAGGAGTTGTTTGAAAGGTGGGGGAATGATGGAGTGGTAAAAAGAGCCATGTTGTATAGTGAAAGTGTGAGAAAGTGACACTTGGGTTGCTTGCCTTCCACAGGGACACGCGCGCATGGATGGAGGGAGGAAATAAATGAAATATAATGAGGTATCGATTCCCTTTCACACCTTTCCCATTTGCATTCATTTTGGGAAAAGGGAATTTTTAGTGGGTCCATAAACCTGTGGTATGTCTCTCGAGCCATCAAGGTTACCTCCAGCTCTTCATTGAATTTGAAACCGTGGTTGGTGCGACGTACGTTTTCACACACAACTCTGTACATGTCTCTTCTAAACCTTGGGTTCCACTCCATAGGCATGCTCCCCTTTTCCTCTCTGGTTTTTATTCTTCACCATATACTGGCGGAAGTGATGGAATGGAAAGTTGGAAAACCTCTTTCTCAAGTCCATATACACATTTATTGGTTTGTAATGTCCTGTCCACCTCAAGCTTATTGGAATAGGGAAACGTTTTTTGATTTTCTCACTTGCCTAACATCTCGTGTGAAATTGCCTTGTAGATGGTAATTACCATGGTTTTAGTTTTCCATTACTTACCTTAGTCTGGCTTTAAACCTTTTGCTAGATAATCCAGCTTCAAAGATTAACTTGGTCACTGTCCTTTCCACGTGTAGTGGAAAAGTTACAATTTTATTTCCTTTTCGTGTTGAAAGAAGAGAAAACTATAACTATGCAAAAAATGCACCATGCAGTGAAATATTGAAAACATAAAAATCATTTACTAAAGTTTAAGCATGACAAATCATGTGTGCCGTAGTATAAAGCTTGAGTTACCTCTTTTCTAGCGGCAGTAGTGCATGCTCTTGAACAAAATTGGTATAATTCGCTTTAACATGAAGAAGATTATGCTTAAAAATGTTTATATTGGAAACCTATAGTTCATGCAATCATGCCCATATTTTTTGATAGGTTTGAGAAACCTAATTATCTCATATACAGGCCTTATTTTTGTTAGTTACGGTTACATTCTTGCATTAACTCTTTGGATATATTTAAATTTCTTTCATCTTAATAGAAACTAAAAGGTTTTTCTTTAAGAAAAAGGAGGAGATCTATTAGTTCAAAATAGAAACTACGAGGCTAAAATAATCTACAACTTCAATACAGGTTCTGCTACCAAGTATTAGTCTTTTTAGCTTCTTAAAATGACATACACATAGCCTCTAACTTCTATTCAAAAGGTGTTTGCTTTTAAAGATTCTGATAATTAAGAAGCCTCCTATCAAACATAAACCAAATTATTAAGTGATAGAGTAATAATTTAATTAAAATAAATCATATCGTATAAAAACCTTGGTTATTCTCACTAAAAGATAAGCATCCAATCCATGTAATCGCATTAGATCCATCAGCCACTTTATTTACTACATTTATTTGTCCCTATTTTTCTACTTAAAGTAATACCTTTTTCCCACATTCTTTAATCTCCTTCATACTACTTCATTCCATATTATTATAATCTTTTTTAACTGAATCATAATGATTTTCGTGATTATATTTATTTTTTGGAAGATATATTGTATTTTCATAAGAAAATCTATATGAAGAATATAAAATAATTCACTCTAAGCCCTTTTAAATTCCCAGCCATTATATTCCGCTTGCATTCCATAAACTACTATCTATATTAGCTGAGATATTTTAACCCTAATGCTAGTATCAATTTGGCAATTGCATTTCTAAGTCCATAGGTTAAAGAAGTATCCTACAGGTGCTTTTAAATGCGGCATTAGATATTTTATTATACAAGTCTAATATTTTGGTTTTTGTTATTGTGTTCTTCATTATTTAATGAATCTGATATTGGTTTTGCTCAATTCTTTTGGCTTTGCTCAATTCTCTCTCAAGCAAAAAAGAAAAAAGAATACTGGTGTCGGGTTATTCTCGCGTTCTCCTTCCATTTTCCTGCTCTGTATTAAAAAAAAAGAAATAGAACAAACTGAGAAAACGTCAAAAGCATGCTTGGCTGGAGAGATTTGGACTCTATAATGAAAATAGAAATAAGCGACTCTCATTCTAGCTATTTGATTGGGGGGAGTCTCATTTCCGTTCCGATTCCAAAGGAGAATGGGAATGCCCTAATTCCCCAAAACTCAGTCTCTCCTATCTCCTAGTTGGGAATGAAAATGTTTCAATCCTTCAAAATTCAATCTCTTCTATCCCCTAGTATTCAAATACTATTTCGATTCTGGTTCCAGTCACAAACCAAACATATTGGAGGATATGGCTATTTCGATTCCCATTCGAATTCATTCTGATTCCAATTGCTGTGAACCAAATGCGCCCCAAATTTTATAGAAAAGTGAAGGAGAAAAAGTTTGCATACACAATTCCAGACTCATGTTACTAGAGAGATAATAGGAGCAACACCTCTTGTTTTCTTTCACTTGGGTAAAATTCCCCAACATCACTTGTATGGATTCAGGGACACCAACACTAGTGCCATACCAGCAGACATAAGAGAGTGTAATGCTCCCATAGGGGAGATCCATAGCTATAAATGCTTGTTGGTATGGGTGCTTTGATTTTGGCGGAACTTTCTATCATATATTTAAGCTATATGGGCCCTGTGCAATGAGGTCATGGGTTCCATTCAATAACCGACAGTCAAAATTGCCTATAGCTAGAAAGGTAAAACAGCCCACTCACCGTTCTCCAAGACCTACCTAATCTGAAACCATAGGTCTATTCTCATTCTTTAAGGGTTTTTTTGAATACCCTAACCCCACACACATATCTGGGGCATTTAGATATCTTGTGACATATGGAGGAAATCTTCCCCAAAATCCCCAGAGTAGATCTCGCTATGATGAAGGTCATGTCCTAAAGAAATTTCATCAGCCCACCCCTCAATGAGATTAATGACATGACATCAGAGTGTTCCTCTTGTGTGTACCTTTGTGCTAGCTCTTGTTAAATTGTTAAATGATGATGGGTCCATAGACCAACAAGGTTACAAGGGATCAACAAGTGATGTTTTGTCCTTCATGTCATCCATGGGACCTTATTATGAGAGATCCATCAATGTCAACTCCCTCATAGGGAGGTGGGAATCGTAGTCCTGGATGAAGCAGGCTTAGGATATCTAAGTAGGAAACGTAGCGCATGCCCGACCTAGAGGAATTCCATGCCCATTTAATGCGATTTATTTCTTGGAGTGAAACCCAAAAAAGAATCCTACACCAAGGCTTTGGCAAGTTAAGATAAAATATATATTTAGGTCTGGTCTCGATGCTTGACTCTATGAAAGGCTAGACTACGTGAATTGTGATAGCTTGTCAATTAGAACCATGAAAACAAAGGTTTTAACCTCATTTTTTTAATATACATATTTTTTTTTTTTTGGACACCATTTTTTTTTAATCTTTTCACCTTCCTAAACTAGGATGCAGCTTAATATGAACATGTAAATCGCCTCTCGCTAAGAGTTCGATGTTGCCTTATAAAAGAAGACCTTCAAAGAATCTTCTATATAGTCTTCTCTAAGATTGCCAAACTGTTGATGATTTCTGACTTGAAATCCTGAATTAGAAGTTAATCAAGTCGTGCAGTAGGTCTAACAAGCAATTTGATCATTTTATAGAGAGTTCTGATTAACTGATTATTATTAGATCTTGAATCCGAACAGAGAATGATAAGAACAATAAAGTCTTTTTTTTTTTTTTGTAAAGGCAAAAGGAGGTGTAAGATGGATCTAGAGACCTTGGACTGTATAGATATGAATGCCTTGTCTCCTTCGTAATGCGTGGAGTCACATCTACTAGATGATTTTGATATAACCTTTCATGTCCGGACAGAATAAGGTAGGAAGATATCACACTGCAATACTGCATTTAAAAAGAAAATTATAAGTTATGTGACATTAGAGCTAGTCTTTGTTTCTTTCAGGATTACAAATTGCAGTGAAAATATATAATGGCAATAGCTTCAGGCAGGGCAAGAGAAGGCAATAGCAGGCAAACCATTCTGGAGGCAGATGCAACTTGATATTGTTACAGTGACAAATATTTAGAATTGCACGAGTACCTCTGAAAATCGTCAAAGGTAATAGCTTCATTTCCTATGGACCCATCATAGCTGGACTCATCAAGTAGATTCTATTCCCATGCTGATATGCTGAGACAAATCCAACTATTATTTTCCCTCCCGGCCCCAATGGGATCATACATCAATGGAAAATATTAAAAGACCCAGAGCTCCATTCAACAAGTGCTGTTGTGGCACTCTATGAATACTCCCAACTCAGGTGATACTCACCTACTCCCATGCATTCCCAATATTTTAACTGCCGCATAAGACAGGAAATGGAGCAGGAATCAATACAATACTTTAAACCAAATTCTTGGAATCCCAAACGAAGCTTGCCACTCAACCTATTTACGGACGTACTGCGTATAGTGAAATTGGACGGGCTCTTTATATACTTGCCACCTTTAATATTAAAATATATATAAATATTCTTCTAAAATTAATATTTATATGCATATCCTCTTAAAATATTTATTTTGTTTGTATTTTTTTTATCTGTACCCACACTACCAGACGTCGTTAAAAAAATTAGCGGTTTAAAATTAAAATGACTAAAATATATTTAACAAGTAGACATGCAAAAAGAAATATTTATAAGGATATACATGCAAATAGCAATTTTATGAGGGTATTCATGTAATTTCATATATTTAGAAGGTATATACATAAAAAATCTCCTAAATATTCGAATTTATATGATTATCCTTCTAAACTCACAAAACATTGTTTTGCAGGAATACCTTTGACATAATAGTCCAAAATATTGAAGCTCCAAAGGAAAGTGACTTAAGGTACTCAACGTAAGGGGTGTGGAAGTTGTTAATAAGTTTAAAGGGTTCTGAAATCCTTTAATGATTTTGCATGAGGATGATTGATGTTGTTCTTCGAGCCATAAGCATAGCAAGTAACAAGAAAGCTTAATTATTGCAATCTATTATGTGCCTTGAAGAGATTTTAATTTCTTTCTATATTTTGATCCATGCTCTTACATATGCATCTAAGATAATAAATATTACGAGCTGGTTTTTGATTAAATAAAATATAATGGTTGTTATAAATGAATAAGAATAAAATAGAATAATCTCATGATTAGTAAAAGAGCTTTTATAACTCTCTTTATTATCTAATCATTGAATCTATTTTTTTTCTTGAGAAATATTTTCGCAGAAGATATTGGGGAGCAGATACTAAACTAACTTGAGCATTAAAATAAGTTGAATAGACAAAAACAAAATTAGAATTTTTTTTACATGTATACCCTCCTAAATATGTGAAATTGCGTGAATATTCTTATAAAGTTGCTATTTGTTTGCATGCCATTATAAGTATTTCTTTTCGCATGTTTATCCATTAAGAGTATTTCAGTTATTTTAATTTTAAATCGCTACTTTCTTAATAACATTAGATGGTATTGGTACGTATAAAAAAAGAAACCCGATATTTAGAATGGTATGAATGGAAAAATCCTAAATTAGATTGGACATAGTCCTACATATTTGACTAGGATTGGCATATGCTGTATCACAAGCGTCCAACATCAATCACTCGTGGAATTTGCATAGAAGTACATGTTTGCACGTTTGAACTCTACCCTAAATATGATGCGGAGTTTTACACTCAATTGTTGAATAGAAAGGAATATATTATATTAGATTCTATTTTGCTACCAAAATATCTTTACTTCCTCTTTTCACCAATATTTGCAAAAAAAGAAAAAAAAAATTAAGAAGATCCACAAATATCTTTATTTATTGCTTTACCCCTATTTTCTATTTATGTTGTTTACCAAAATCTCAGGTCCAATTCTCTTAACTAGAGTTTTGGATGGTTTGGGTGTGTCAGAAAACAATAACCAGATGTACATGTTACTTTGTTTAAAATTTTTAGATGAAATCAATAGGAGAAATTTTTTGAGAGAGAAAACCAGTTGGATAATTTTGATGGCAGCAAAAACTATTTCTTAATTTAGAGACATCCAATCATATATAAGCAACTTTGGGAGTTTTCATAGAAAAATGTCAAAGTATGAGCTCCATGAATTCCAGTGAAATCATATCTGTGCTTTGGAAGTTTTATAAGAATTGTTGAGGTGCATTTTCTTATTTGGAAGCCAATACATTTTCACAATCAGATTTAATAGTTGAAGCATCATAAAGACTGTTTTAATTAAATATATTTAACTTTTAAGTTCCAGGGTACCCAAAATTTGGATACCTATCATCTTTAAAGAGAATACTCTTGGTAGTGAGTTTCATGAAATTTGGATAATCACAAAATCATATTTTGTGCCACATAAGCTTGACATAGATGAGAAAATAGTTGCATGACCAGCTAACTACTATCAAATATATTGTAACCAAAGCATAATATTTACTTCTTTTACCAGAAAGAAAGTACATAAGATCTTATGAGTTGCTAAAATCAGGGGTTGGTCTATCTTTTAGCTCCAGCTCCAATATTTTGTTCTGCATCTTTCTTTTTTGATGATATTTTGTTCAGTATCTTTCGCGTGGTCCATTTGCTGCATCTTTATCTCTATTGGAATAGGTCCAACAAATAACTTTTAACACCAATAAAAGTGATTCAAATGATCCTTTCATAGTGTTACTTCAGTTCCAATTAGTGAACTTGTTATGCATCTCATGATTTAACATGTACAACAAAGTATAATGACCTCAAACAACAAAACTATAGGATAGAACTTGCTTTCTTACATTTCCATTTATATCTAGTAAGATCGATGATTTAAATTTACATTTCATCAATTAAATGTGCACCGAGCATGAAAATATCTTCCATAGATATTTTCATATTTATGCCATCAATAAATCCTGCATGACATGCCCCTAACTTATGACCACCTCCCAAGTGGAGTCAAGGTACCAATCACTGGGCCAGGCCATTTTTGTTAGTATCAGATGAGAATAGAGGATTGCAGCCAATTGGCATCGATGAGCCCTACTCTTCTTATCTGTTGCCCGCTGGAGTCTAAACTGGGCCCTGAAGCAAATCCGCGTTTTTTCAAGTTCTCTAACCATGAAATCTAGTGGCACCAGGTTTACCCAGAAAGAAAAATCCATGGGTGTGTCTGATTCCCTTAACTTCCATAATGTTGGAGACATCTTCTCCCAACTTGTAATGAAGGAGAGACATATTGTCTTAAACATTCGAGCGCCTATATTCGATTAGTTTTTTGGATGGGACACACCACGGCACTAAATTCTAAGGCTGGCCTATCAAACAATTATATTCTTGGGCATATTATAAGCCTCGGTTCTTTCTTAGGGCTTCAAATCTGCAAGAAGTTCTATATATCCCACTTGAAATTAAGAAGGCATATTTTAATAAAATAATGAGAAAGAGGAGAGGTATCTAAAGGTTGCATCTCACTTCCAATGCCCAAGACTTGCAAATTTTTGGGAAGTTGACCGCCCATTTGTACGATGGGTGCGGGAGAACTAGTGAAAGTGACGCAAGTGCAATGTGCTAATGATAGGTTTAATCCCCTTTGATGACTTAATGGACAACAAAAGGTTTTAAACATATTGAATCTCCTTTATCTTTGTCTCAAGAAGACATGACAGGCTATCTTTGGCCGGTATTCTCCAAATCTACTAAAATATAAAAAGAAACACAAGCATGTAGAAGATTGCATTATATCAAATCTTTACATCGGACCTCTGTAAGTGGGTTTGTGGGAGGGAATAACCACTTTAGTATCGTCCTACAAATGCTCGCTGGGTCCTTTTAAATCTAAACAAAACATATAATAGAAAGCAGTAGGATAAGTGTGAGTGATTGTTACTAATGGGGTCGTTCTTTAATTATTAAATTACGCAGAGTTCCCCAACAAAAGTCTTTTAGGATGTTCAGATATAGAGCTAGTACGGGCCCATATTTGTTGAATATGAACTGCTCAATAACATAAAGTTTGAGTGGTGACATTGGCTTCCTTTATCACGCACTTCAAAGTAGCATTTGCAAAGCAAGAGTCATGAAGTTTGTCTATTTAAGCATACTAGTTTTGTAAAAGTATTCAAACTTTGGCATAAACGGGAAAGATTGTGTCAATGTGCTAGATCTGAGTCACACAAGGATATTGCCAAGCCAGCCAATCTATGGTAACATGAGTCGACAATACGAACCAACTGATAGGCTGTGTCCAGGCCAGGATGCATATAAAAGGGGCTAGCTACTAAAACTCAAGTCAGCTATGGCACAGCTAGCTTCCAGTGGGAGGCAGTGATTCCCCTCCTACCCATCAACTTCTCCAATAATGTCAGTCTGCAAAAGCCTGAGATTACCAATCTGATGGTTTAGTTGGATAATCTTGAGACCAGTTACCCGACATATCTATTGGAAGAAAAGACGGGCAAACTAAAGGTTCAATCCCCTGTTGATAAACACTAACCAAGATACATCTCACCCAAATCCCTGCTGCACTTTTATACAAATAGACCTAACCAGCTTAAGCCTTGGGAATGCAAAACCTAAAAATTTATTTTGCTACAATATTATAAGTGATCATCGGACTTGCCAAACTCCTGCGGTGAAACCATGATCCACTTTTTAAAATATGTTTGATATTTATAGTTGTAAGATGCACATTTATATTCATACTTTCAATATTATATATGTATCCGTATCCCTTTCTCCAGCAAACAACCATATCCATAGCCATATTTGCCAAACAAGGAATACAAATATGATCCAATCTGTATAGGACCCATATTCCACCCTAAATCCCTGCTAAAGAAATGGCAGTTTCATCAACATTAGGGACCAAAGCGCAGCCCGATGTCATTTACATGCATCTCCAGTTTTGGCCCCATGAATGAATGACAAATGATGAACAGGGGTAAAAACCCCAGTTAGACAACCGGATGCAAATACATGTTTAAATGGCACTTTATTCAAACTAAGTATAAAAGAATAAAATAAATTCGTATAAAAAAAAGAATAAAATTAATTGGAAGAGTAGTAGACCGATCCCGGATGCATACCCACCCTACAAATGATTATACAAATAAAGTTCCACAATTTCTTTCCTGTGCTTTCACAAGATAAAACCCTGCCCAAGCCAGAAAAGAAAAGAATAGGATATGCGCGGACCATATCATGAATCCAGGAACCGTGCCAGCGCCTCAATTTAAGGCCTGCACAAAGAATCAATTACGCGAATCCTCCTGTGCTAAAGTAATCAACCACCACCTGACGTTGAGCCTTTGCTTTCTGTAGTGTTAGAGCCCAGTTAAAATCATGGTTAGCATCAGTCTTGCACGGCATACCTCGAGACGCATGCCTGCCGGTTAAATCGTTGCCTTCTGGCAGTCAACAGCTAGAACTACTGCCTTCATCCGCAGAACAGCTAGGGAAAGAAGGTCCTCTAATTTTCAGGCGCTTTGGCCCAAGCTCTATGGATGGTGATTCCTTGATGTTTTCTGAGATGTTACATTGAAGCATATCCTTTTGGTTCTCATTATATTTTAATCTCACAGATTCACCATCATTTGTAAACTTCCCCTCCAAGGGTTGCAGCCTAATCTTTATGGGCACTTGGGCAATCCTTTCCCCAAGCCTGTTTCTAGAAACAGAAATCGGATTCTGTTTAGAATGGACATTTGGAACAGAACTGCAATTTGTCGTATCGTGAGAATATTCCGGTGATGATGTATGCACAGGTCTTCCTTCAGGATGGAGCTTCTTCAATCGTTTCAATACCTAGCAGGGCATCATAGCTTTTAAACAGACTATTCAAACAAGAACTAAGAAGCAAGATTTGCATATATATATATATATATATATGTAACCAAAAATAAATCTAAAAATGTTGGGCAGAAAATGATAATAGGCTGACTGAAAACAGGAAGTATATATTTTTATAATTTTTTCTTTCTATAAGCTATACAAGGAAACATATGCAAGCCAGAAAGAAGTTGATAACGAGCATACAGCAAATATATTTTCTCAAAAAAGGTGAATACAACTAAAGTGGAAGACAACGGCAATTGAAGCTTTTATTACATTGAACTTCACTGTAAATGAAGAAGACTGATTTCATCCAGTCTGGATATTCATTCAAATAAATCAGCACCATAGAGTTTGGATTTTCAAATGATCCTAGCATGACATCAGATGACTTTTTCCAGCTCATGAACCTTACAGGCAATGATGGTTCAGGCGCCAACAACTGAGTAGGTCCATTCTCGTTCATATGAGAGTGCACTAGAGATCAGATTAATGATGAAATACACAAGCCACCACAGTAAGTAGCGTTCTATGGCAGAGGTCTACATACATCATTGAAATTACCCAATTGCCTTTCCTTTTATCTCTGAGTAGTTCAAAAAAGACAATGATGTGGCTTAGCCTGTGTAAGTGACTGCTTGGCTGCATGTTCAATGCACTGGTAAATTTCAACAAGGCATTATTTACTTCTGGATGCAATCAGATAATTATTGTGATGTTGAACCTCATCCATCTGACATGTATCATTATCCTACACTATATAGGCATAGCTTTTATACGTCACCATTATATATAATTATATATAGAGGTGCAACGTGAGATAAATTAGACTGCAATAGAACGAGTATGGAAACAAATCTGTGTAGGTCAAAATCAATAATGGGGGTTCCAAAATTGACATTCAAATCACTGAACATGATTTCCAACGTCAAAAGAACCTACAAACCAAAAATCATGTTTCGTAGGTCCCATATATGCATCAATAAATGATACTAACAAAGTCTGCTCAAACTATTAAACTATCAATCTTGAGATGATGCACTGCCAACAGTCCAGAATTTCTGATTTTTCAATTTCGAGCCACTTAACAATTTTCAATTTTCAATTTAGAACCTCCACAACTAAATTTGACCAATTAGATTTGACTCAATAAAACATAAGCCAATCCACCTTTCCATCCAAAAAAAGGCCAACAATCCCTTTAGCCGGCTGTAGTGTATGCTTGAAACCTTTCTGATCTCCCAGCATCCCCACATATCTTGATAACTTGGCTTCACTGTCACAAGTTACAATTTATATCCTAACGGTAAGAAGCATGAGACCCAAAAACAAGCATGAGACCTCAGTCTATCATGCTTACTGTATTGCAGAGCACCTAACAGTTGCATCTCTTTACAAACTTCTGGCCATGGTTGCTTAACCATGCTAACCAATTTGCAAGGTTGTTGAGGCAGCTAGCCGGTCCATAGTTGGTAGACACCCTAACAGCCTAGGCAAATAAACCATACATACAAAAAAAAAAAAAAAAGAAATTCACCATTATAGCATTATATAAGTCTGGAAAGTGAAAATTTGACGAGTCTTGAGGGGACAAAAAAAAAAATCTAAAGCCTGTAAATCATAATTGAAATCCCATATTTGGATTAAAAATTTGCCGGTAGGGAAAATATAGAGGGAAAAAAAGAAAATAAACAAAAATACGGATGAAAAGTAAAAGAACAGAAAACATGAACTACCAAATAATAAGAGAAAGAGGAAGAGTACCATGAGAAGAGAAAAGGAAAAGAAAAGAGCAAGTATGAAGAATTAAAATAAAAAAACTATGAGGGCCTTTTGGACTAACAATAATTATCACCTACCTTCTGACAGGCTACTGAGCTCCACGAGAAACATTGGTCCAGGGTGCATATGCAAATTGGGTACATGATTACTGGTAGAAGGCCACTTACTCGCTTCAGAATCAAAAGATAGAGAGGTATTGAGTTGGGAGAGATTTAGTTGGGAGAGATGGGAAAAATAAAAGAACTGAAAACAAATCTCAAAACGTGTTAATTGCACTCCAATTAAAATAAGTCTATCTCAAAGTACAAAATAAAAAAGGAGTGTATAATGTAAGAGTACCCAGATAGTGGGAGGTCTAGCCTCTCTTAAGTCCCTAGATGGATAGAATAGATTTGTGGCTACCACCTCCATTTCATCAGAAGAACAAGTGCTTGTAAATAGTAACCCTAGAAACAAACTTTCTTGACTACTTGTCAATACGATACTCCTAATCAACCTAAACTTCATAGACATTCAAATGTTTATAGGCTGTAGTTCACATATGAAACATTTGGAATGCTCACCTTGCTCCAGAAGCAACCTAATTGTACACTTCTAGGACTTACTGGAAATCACAACAGAGAGAAACAAAAGAAAATTTCCTTAAAAGGAGAAACAAGTTGGAAACTGTTTCATGCTAATAAAACTGAAATAACTACAGGTGTAATAATAGTTTGAAATGCCCGAATTTGAATTTCAACTCCTTTTTCAACAAATTTAATGGGAGAAACAAGATGGACATGGTTTCACACTAATGGAATTCATAAGCTTGTGAAACCTCATATTTCGGAAATAAAAATTAATTCTTTCATAATTATAAGTTAGACTAAATCTTTCTCTTTGATGATACTTTGTTTATCAACACATTGCCAAGCATCCTCTTGCAGACGTGGTACTATCATTCATGAATGCAAAAGCAAATTTTCGGGCTGGACCAGCATTCTAGAAAATCCCTTCTCAAAGTTCAACTAACACAGCCATCAAACATGCTATCACGATTATTAAGGGTCATTAAAATAGCAACTCATTTTAACCTAATTTACAAATGCTTCTTTCACCATTGGCAATGAGCAAGCCTTCTGAAAAATCCACTATCACAACAATTAAGCATGCTATCATGCTATACTGAATCAGAGCTCAAAAGGACCTCCTCAGTTAAAAAAGTCATCAGTAGAGGCAATACCGGACCCAGTAAGAATTCAAAGCAACAGAGGGCAAGGTTGGCTGTCTCGGTACCGGACTCCGTATCGGCGCCACACTAGCATAGTGTCGGTATAGTACAGTACACGATTTTTTTAGCGCACCGAGTGTCGATATGCCACCGATATCCGTACCGGTACCGAACCGATACGCCCGGTACCGTCTGATTAGGTACGGTACGGCATACCATGGCAAAGGATTGATAAATGTTGAAGAAGGATAATAAGAAGAATATATAGCGAGCTATTGGATTCTGATTTCACTACAGTCATATCCCAACGAATGCGGTAGGCAACATGTCCTATAGATCCACCATTTCCTCCATACAAGCTGCTAGCCCAACTGTAGATCTTCCAGAACCGAAGGACAACTATAGTGAGCTTCTTGACAACAACAAAGAGCTACAAAAGTGGATTGCTTCATGGCAGAGCAAGCGGCACACATGTACTGATGGTGATGATGATGGTTGGACCGATTTTACCAGACGGAGCATCATCAACATCTTGATATGTTGTGATATGACGACTTTCTACCAAAAGTTAGTTGATGCTTCCAATCAGGTGCACAACACTATGTACATCCTCAGATTGATAGAGAAGGTAATTGATCAGGTAGGAGAGAAAAATATCGTACAGGTTATCGCTGATAACGAGTCATGGTATAAAGCCACCAATAAGATCACGATGAAGCAACGGCCACATATTTTCTGGACCCTATATACTGCACATTCTATCGACCTCATATTGATAGAGATTGAAAAGATTGGTAGGATACAGTGGACAGAGTAGACAGTCCAATCTATCCTCAGATTTGTTTATGATCACACATGGATCCTATCAATGATGAGGTATGGTATGAAAGGAGAAAGATCTTTAGACCAAATATGATATAGTTTGCTACTAACTACATTACACTTAATAGTGAGAAAAAAGCAGGCCTAAGTCAAATGTTTGTCAATGCCTAGTGGTAGGAAAGCATATTTGTAAGAGCCGACACTGAGAAAATCCATACGGAGAATTTGATGAGGCAGACATTCTGCCAGCGGACCGATAAAATTATGAAGGCTGTCAAGCCATTATGCAAAGTGTTTGGACCGTGGACAATCAGAGATACCTCTATATAGACTTCCTATATCATATGATGGAGAGGGCAAAGAATCAGATTAGGAACGCAGATCCGAGATATAACCAGAAGTATATCAACATTAAGCAGCGGTGGGACTACCACATGGGTAGAAACTTCCATCTAGCAGGTAAGTAAGAAAATTAAAAATTTGACTGCTCCAATACTTGTACAATTTATTAAACAATTACGAACTCAATTTGCAGCTTACTACTTGGACCCAAGATTCCAGTACACCTAGGATCGATATGGATGAAAATTCTGGCCACGCTGCATAATATGATCTACAAGATAAAGCCTGATTTAAAAGTCACAGCCTTGTATCTATAAGAGATAAGTTACTTAAGTGGCATGCGTAAGTTAACTCGTGTTTTCAATCATTAATATATTATAACACATCTTTTTTATAGATGAAAATATTTGAGGGTATTGATAGCTTTGGAGTCTCGACAGCTTTGGTAAGTTAAAAAAAAGTATAAATCCAGGTATATTAGATATCAACGATAACTATTGACTTCGTAGTATCTTATATGTAATCTTCTCCAATGTTTTTGTAGTCGAATGGGGAATTCATTTTGGTTTGTCCTCGAGAAATCTTAAGCAGCTGGTTGTCTAGTTCTTTCTTAGGCGATCTCCTCGAGTGGCTGCGAGCACACCTAATCCAGCTTCGCTCTTACCTAGAGCAACCAAAGCAATCGTCTGACACAAGGGCACCTCAACGACCTCATATATATTCACTATAATCTGAGGTTGAGGCTGAGTAGAACTAAAATAGACGAATTCGATCCATGATGCCTTTGTTCAGAATTCAGATGATCCCATGGTTGAATGGTTTGTGGGCCAGCAATAAGAGCTGGAGCTTGATGAGCCATGATCACCTTCAAGATTGGCCAGTTTCGTAATCAGTGAGGCTAGGATAGACACAATAATAGGCAGATCGTAATATTCCATACATGTTTCCAGCTAATCAACTATAGCCACAATCACAGAGGTCACGGAGCAGATCATTAGATGTCTCCATATCCAACACATCCTTCTAAAAATATAGCCGGGTGTTGCTTACATGAAGCCACCATGCTACCCGGTCGATTTAGTCGAGAGGGCGACATCCATCCTCCCAACATAACCAGCTAGAGGGGCACAAAGAAAAAACATACAACTACTCCGCACAATTTGAAAGAAAAAGGTAGTTGCAGCTCCAATGAAGTGAGTGGAGTCAGTTCACTCAGATTCGGAGATTAGAAAGAACAGCAATGACAGTTCTTGTGATTATGGATCTAATGGTCAAAGAGAGTGGAGAACATTAAACCACCATTTATAAGACAGCCGCAGGATGGTTTTCAATTCACCGATGAGTTCCAGTTTACGCATACCACATGGGATAGGAACTACGGTGTATGAGCCGGTAGAGCCTGCAAAAATACGATTCTATACAGGAGACAAGCTCCTCGAGATCGTTTAGGATACAATACAACTACAGATGACCTCGCATGTGGAGTAGAATCCGTAGATGTACTAGATTTTGAATTGTATGTTGGATCCTATTGCCCACAGCCACCAACAGCATATAATCCATATGAATATGGATATGGTATGTTGATGCATTGACTTCCAATGGTTACTACCCTATACATCCCGGAGCATCTTACGGAATGATTTCTGCTGTTAACATATTTGGATGGACCCCTCCACAGCTGTATTATTAAGTATTATTTATGTAGCACCTCATTTTAAGCTAATTTACAACTGCTTCCTTAACCATTGGCAGAGTAGAAAATTAAATTATTATTTCACACAAAGATCACGAAGTTAAGAGCACAAGTGAAAGCTATCACTAAGGCCTGCATCAAGGATGACATGGCACATCCACTCAGCATTATAAATTCAAGGCATGTTATGCCCAAGTCTAGATGGCATCAATACGATGGATACATTACCAATCTATAGAACCTAGAAGCTTATAATGATTCTAAGAATTGAAGGAAAATGATCTTTACATAGGATAGACGCAACTTACCCTATGTCTATATACTGCTCAAGGCCCCGCTCAATTAATGATCTAGATATGCACATGCATATATATGTATATGCATCTTTGCATGCATGCAATACATACATATACACATACATATATGCATACATGTAAATATCTTAGTAATTAAGTAGTTAAGGAGAAACCTTTTAACTATACTAATGTTCAAATGTACATATGTTAAGAAATAAGCAACCCCCATCCCCAACCCTCCAATCTGGCTATAATCTCAACTCTCTTAGATTGCAACCACAATCACTCCTTGCCCTCTCTTATCTTTTACCAACCCTAGTGGAAATTCTTAACTAGCTATTTTGTTAGCTCACAAGCCATCTTGACCTAATTCTAGACCTAACCTACCTGATACAAAATGTGGCTCTGCTAACTCAATAGTCTCTGGGCAAAAGCTTTTAGATGCCCTAGCCCAAATTTAACCCTCACTTCCTAACTCCTCAACTCTTCCCAACCCAAATGCTAAACTTAACCCAGCAACAACTAACAAAGCCCAAAAGCCCCTTACCCATATACCTAACCATCAGCTCATGGCTCGCCAATCCCATAAACCAAGCCTATCTCATTAAAATTCTTAGCCTTGAAAATCTCCTGGCTCCCTAGGCACTTCATCCTCTCCTTAACTACCAAATAAAAGATATCAATGATCCCACAAACAAGACATATTAAATGCTGCAATCAGAACAAATTCTTTGGAGTGGGCACCAGAGAAAATCACCAAGGGACTTTTTTTTGACATATACCTTTGGCACATATCTTTTAGAGGCAAGACAAGAGGATCCATCCCATTATTTACAAAAAAAAAGGTGTCCATTCCATTTCTTTCCTCTCTCGTATCCCTCTTCTTTCTCCTCCAGAATTCCTCTCTTGGTCTCTTCCCTCTTCTCTCCAAAGGTGCGCCCCACTTCTCTTGCGCCACTAAAGAATCGCTATCCCTTCCACTCTAAAAAGCCAGGGACAAGACCCAACTGATACACACCAGTATCATGTTCTGAAAAATATGTATCAAGCTTGAAAGTGTATATTGGGTCGCTTGATGACTAATAATGAATTTGCTACATATATATCAACCGACCATGGACTGTGTATTGGTGAATACCATATTCTGGATATTGCATATTATTTGCCTAGAGGTGTGTATTGGATCATTACTAGGTATGTATCAAAGAAACATATAATATGTATCAAAAAACTATCGAGTTTGTATTGTCTTTACATAAACTTTGTATCATAGATTCCAAATTCTATGTTTGAAAAGAAGTGCAAAACTTTTGCAATCCTTGAAATGTCTCTGTAAATTCCAAATGAATCAAAAACCATGTAAGGAAAGAAATAGGTATGCCAATTTTTTGGGGAGAAAGAAGAGGGATTTGGTTAAAAAGAAGAGGAAAGGAAGAGAGGAGGGTTTTCTCGGAAAGGAAAGAGAGGAAAGAAAAAGAAAGGATAGGAAAGGAGAGAGACTAAGAGAGGGATTCGGAAGAACGAAGAGATATTTGAGAGACGAAAGAAACAGGGATGCCATTTTTTTGGGAAATAATGGGATGCTGGTTTTTTGAGAAATAACAAGACGAACGGACTCCATTAGTAGGAGTCCCTTCCATTTTGCCTCTTCATGACGGTAATGTGGTAAAAAAGAAAAAAATCCCTAGGCAATTTTCTCTGGTGTCCACACCGGAGGATTTCTATTTATGCAATCAGCTTGAAACTAATCAAGGAAGGCTTTTTTGACCATGAAATTACAATTTGAGTCAAGCTTAAGTAACAATGCCAAGTTGAACATGAGTAAGAAAAAATAACATGGTAGCGACATTCAAGTTTCTTGCCCTTGAATTCACATAAAACCCCATTTTGATTTCCAGAAGTGCAAGACACAAATTTTGAGGCACTTAACTCATTAGAAACAGAAAAACTATAAAATCTAATTAAAATCAAAATGGCATAATTATAACTCATCAAGTCCCAGCTTGAGATGTCTACAGTATCATGTCATGGTGTTTTTTAGCCAAATCCATATGATTGCAATCTCTTGAAAAAGGAAAATTACCAACTTTGAAGACTAAAAACCATTAAAAGAAACAAATGACTACAAAAAACAATTGAAAGTCTTTTATTTTAAAAAAATTCAACAAAAAATGTGAGATACATAATGGTTTAATTTTTTAAGAAAAATCAATTTTTCATCCAAAATGATAAATACATGAATCAACTTTCCTCATTGTGCCCAACATATGATTAGGAAAAAAACATCAATCAGATATTTCAACAGATATGACTTCTAATAATATTTAAAAAAAAGGAACCAAACTACCACCTTCCTTATCAAGGGCTTTAATGAGCATACTTTCAGTTATAAATTTAAGATAATATTCAATATTTAATGAGGCAAAACAACTACTCTGAATAATATTGTATCCACATCATATTAGAACAAATACAATTTATGACTACTCCATGTAGATTTATACTAATAGAAATGGCCAAAGCTTTAGCAAGTTAAGGTCAGATGCCCAAGATTATGTTATTGAAAGCATTGACATCAGCCACAGAATAATTCTTAAGCTAAATTCTTAAAAAATAATATAAATGATGAATCAACTTGGACAATGTGATGGGTAGAAGGCAAAACAGAATACATCCCCAAAAAACCTGGATGAGGTAGAAGATCACATATATCGGTTGTCTAAAAACTTAATTTAGGAGACCTCATAGCAGGGTTTAGTTGTATTGCAGGTTTATTCAGGAGCAACCCTTCGGCAAAGTTCAGCCATTCACAAGAACTGTCAAATAATAGAACTGTGCTGTAATTTGAGGAGGCGTGGGAACAAACTCTATAAAAACATCGGCAAAGTTGGCCATTCACAAGCATTGTATGTCAGTAGCATTGGGGTGGACCATTATATGATAAATGAGTTTCAAACAACAAAATAACAAATTTCAAGTTTCCAATTGTTCATATCCCAGTCTGACCCTTTGATGCATCTATGTAGACACAGAATTGTTGCAGTCAAAAGTCTAGAACAAGAATCTAGTGTAATCAAATCATGTTGAGACCTTTTTCAAGGAATTCAGGTCAGTTAGAAACTAAAATTTCTAATAATCCACAATACTTGCAAGTTGTTGCAATATGCAAAACTTACAGAGTAGTCCAAGACATACACACCTTCATGGCATGCAATGACCATGATTAAACAGAAGTCCCTTTGGCAACTTTATGATTACCAGATGACCAATAAAATTGGAGTTTCTACAGCTTTGTTAACAGTTCCGAACCACCTGAAGCTGTTGCAGTTCTGATTACATGTGGACCAGTACAGATAAACAAAAATGGGGAGGAAAAAAACCCACTAGAATTGCCTCTACCTAAATGGTGTCAGAGATAAACCTAAAATGAGGTGTGAATAATGTTATACCACAGCCAATTGACGATGGCATAGAGCTTATCTTATCAAAAAAAATAGAAGGCAAAGCAAAAGAGTCAGCATTCATGGAAGCGAGGTAATGTTAACAAGTTCAACTACATCTTGTAGCTGGCACAGGGTTTCTGTACCTTTTTCCCATTCAATTTTTGATGCTGGCTTCTAGCCCTTAGCAGTGTCGATATATATTGATCGAATAAATTTAAAAACAATTAACCGGGGATATGTAAGCATTCAATTCCAATCAATTTTGCATGGTCATGTAACAAGCTATTTAAGATGCATAACAATAAGATGTGCAGTGCAAGGATAAAGACACTTCCGATATAGAAAACAAGCAATCATAAGCAGATGTCAACAAACAAAGGTTCACTAATACCTGGTGTTCGGTAAACTTTATCGTCTCACCCACAGATCTTTTATCTATGCTCAAGCTGGACCTGCGCTTAACTCTGAACATTTCTGAATCTGAATCATCACTTTGTTGTAAACTCAAAGTGTCATGAGAACCAGCTCGGTTAGCAGCAGCACTTTTGTCAGATGTAACTGGTACTGCAGATTCAAATTCACTGGCTGATACCATCTCAGGACTCTTGGTCTGAGAAGACTTCACCCTATTAGAATTTGCATACCCCTGGCATATCAAACTGACTATTAACATGTTTCAAATAATAAAAAAAAAAAACCTAATATATTTTTCTCTTCATGACACAAGCACTGAGGTTCTGAAAAAGGAGAGGGGGGGGGGGGGGGGGGGGGGGGGGGGGGGGGGGAGCCATCACCTTGCGGTGCTTGCTTTTGAAATTATCTTTTTTTGAAAAAAAATGCAACAGGAAAAAACAAATTAAAAAAAAAACTTACATCGTTATGCAACGGACCCTCTTCCTGTGCATCAGGATTTTCTTCAAACTTTATCTCACAATAGGGCTTGTATCCATCACCAGCACATTGGAACAAGTTTGGTTGCAGACATGAGTCATCACCTTGCTGTGCTTGATTTTGAACCAACTCTAATATTCCATCCTCCTGCTCAAACTTTCTTGATACAGCCTCCAATTTGAGAATGTCCTCCCTTAAAAACACAATGCGATTATAGCCACAACGGCACTTTCTCAGCTCTTTCCCTGAGTTGCACAGGCAAGTATAATCAAACCAGTCAAACAGATTGTAAAGAGATCCCAATTGTAAAAGAATAAACAAAAAAGCATAGTTAATTTCTTGTCCATACCATGACGGAGGCAGATGGGACCCACATGGCAGTTACATTCAACATAAGAAACATAACAATCACGTCGGCAGATGCTGCACAGCACCGGCAGAGGAATATTCGGCTTATAGCCCATGCAAGCTCCCATTTTCATCAGTGACCAACGAGCACAGTGCTGGAACCGCATTAAATGCACAAAAGAAACCTTGATGCGATGTTGGGAGGTCAAATCTTCAGCCCCAGGGTAAGGCTCTTTGGGATCAGAATTCGGCAGTCTTGGAGAAAGAAGCATTGCTTCCTTACAGAGAAACTCCTCATGAGGAAGTAATGGTGTTCTGTTAAGAAGTGCATAACGCTGGCTAGCCACAGCACCCAAGGGAAACCAATCACCAGTAGCAAAGTTGACTGCCTCTCCACAATTGAAACCTTGCGATACCCCCAAAAAATAACAATAACAAAGAAGGTTCCAAGAAAAACCGTTGTATAATATCATCAAAGTGCACAAGGTTCATTTTATGCATGAAGAAAACATTTGATATGCCCGATTTTGATAAGGCAGCAAAAGAATCTCACCATGACTGAAGCCTGCATGATAAGCTCGAGGAAAGGTGATAACAAACTCTCCAGGTTTTTGTACGGCTTTATAAACAGGAACATTATGTTCTAACAGAATATTTGGAGGAAACATCGTAGTCTTCCCCAATAGTACATCGAATGCTGCATTATCTCCTTCACCAGACAAAAGTTCACGATCATAAACATGCTCACGAACAACCTTTTCAAACTCTGAAGCAGCATGCCCTGGAATTCCATACCAAGTTTTAAATGCTCCACAATGATGATAGTTAATGCTGGAAAGACATGGTCAACACCATATATTAGAACAAACAAACCACAAGCACCAGACACCATAACTAAAATCCAAGAAGTTCTGGTTTATACCTGTACAAGTAGTGATCTTCCACATGCCAAGCAAACATACTAAAAAGCATCCCGATATACAGCATGGGATCTGTTACTCCCTGC
This sequence comes from Phoenix dactylifera, assembly GCF_009389715.1. Taxonomy (NCBI): domain Eukaryota; kingdom Viridiplantae; phylum Streptophyta; class Magnoliopsida; order Arecales; family Arecaceae; genus Phoenix; species Phoenix dactylifera. Next base: position 844,401 of record NC_052396.1, read on the forward strand.
AATAGACCAGAAAAATTACAACACAAAAGCATGCATAGACTACACTGTCGTTTTACTATAAAAGGTAGATCATTTGTTTACTCACCGGAATTGCTGTCCCCAGAAGCCTCAGTACAGACTTCGGCAGTCGAGAAAGTCTCTGAACACAACCAGAAACACAAATTAGGTTTGGATGAAATATAGGTATATGAGACCCACTAAACACCTAATATTAGAAATATAAACATCATTTCAATGACAGCTAAGTGCAGGAATGATGCATGACTGCTGCACATAAGGAAATGAATGCTCAGCTTAAAGCAGGTAGCATGCATGATTGCTGCACATAAAGAAGTAAATGCCACATTAAAGAGAGGAAATGACAACATAGGGCTTTACATCCCAAGGGTAGGTTATATATTCTACAGATGCATGCATAAATTTATGGAGGCTAAACATTCTTAGAACCATACATGCATATATTCTATGGGCAATAGGATAACGATACTTGGGCATAAAAATAGGATGACTATTGAACAGTATACTGGTAGGAACGAATATACATCCACAACTGAAAATTTTGAACTGTAAATTTTGACAGCATGATTTCTCAGTACAATTCTCTGCAAATACTATCTACACTATTTACCCGACATACAAGACAATTTCCATCCATAAAAATGTGGGAGAAAGAGGCAAACAAGGAGGAGTAGTTTAGCTGCTATACATTTTAGGTACTATGAAGCACATATTTACCCAAAAAAAGAAAGAAGGTGAAGAAAGAATTGCGATCACCTTCAAGTTCCATTTGCTTTTTCCAAGTTGATCACTTGGAGAAGATGAGAAGGCACTACCATCAATGTCACATGCATACTCAACAGACTCTGTCTTGCCAAAGGCAATTTCATGCCAAAATTGTTCTTCCAAGTACTTAGCTGGGAGACATCCAGCACTAGAGTATCTTCGAGCAAATGCCTTGTTTGCCATCTTTTCAAAATCTCGAAAAGTATACTTTCTGAAACAGCATGCCAACAGTTACACCATGCAGAATATACAAATATAAGAAAAATGCAAAGTTGAGAAAATAACCAACCTTCCACTCATGAAAAAGGTGACCTTGTCATCAGTAGTCCACTCAGCAAGACGTAGTGGTTGCACCCTAGTAGTAAACTTAAATCCAGGTTGCTCCTTCATCAATACCATGCCAGCAGGTACAGAAGCACTAATAGGGGAAACAATCTTACATATACCTGAAGCATGTTACGTAGTTCAGCTCTCATATTTCCCAAAGACCTAATGCATATGGCACAAGACTATTCGATACAGGTACACAAATATACGATGAAGATTCCTACTTTGATATAGATTTTCACAGGATGCACTGAAATGTGCAGGAAAATATAAATATATAAAAAAGGATCAACATAGGGCAACTCCAAAATGAATCTGATAAATTCATGGTTAGCACAAAAAACATGTAGACAGCAGATTATAAGCTGAACTCTCAAAAAAGAGAGATTCTCCAACATGGACAGCTATCATCATGTATTTAAATGAAGGAATGTAACAGCCAATTAGCTCACAAGATTAAAACTGTGAGGGAAAGAAGTGATTACAAATGCATGGGTGCTGTCATGATAAATAGAGATACTACAAGAGAAGTTTTATTGTTTTATGACTTATCAGTAACTAAATCTTGAAGTTGGGTTTTCAGTTATTAATCTTAGATAATAACTGAATCATGAAAAGGATGTAAATGTATAAATTTTGGTATTTCATACTTATAAAAATGGTGTTCACGTCTATTTCACACACAATAATGTGACATTATCTGTTATCTAAAAAAAAAACAGCTTTTTTTGTCATTAGTGCAACTGTCATAAATTGTTTACAGAACTTGAGCATTGCTGGACATGGATGGATTGGGAGATTCACCTATGTACAGCATGAAAAGTACAAACACTCTTGATAATATATTTTTTTATTTGAAGGGGGGGGGGGGGGGGGGGGGAGGGGGGCATGGACATTTGATGTGGGGCCCACTTCAAGAAACAGGAATAAATGTTTGATACAGATCCCGCTTACAAGCACATGTAAATGTTGCTTATTTGAAATGCCAACAAAATTTTGAATTAAAAAACTAAAACAATTTTATTCATTAGTGGTAAAAAAAATTCCCACATCTAACTTATCATTTTATGCATAAGGACTGTCCTCTAATGTCAAGGTGAAAATTGCTCACAGAAACAAGTAAACTGGTGAGCTGCTGAAATATATTTGTTGAATAGTATGAAGATAAAGCAATAAAGTAGCTAACTTGCATGGCTAATGGGCATGTAGATGGAGACCAGAGAACCATTCAAAGAATGATGGGATCTTTCGGGGACCTAAATAAAGTAAGTAATTGGAAATATGATGCAAAGTCAAACCAACGCAATGGGCAAATGAAGAGTCCGAGTTAGCATGTAGATCACTATTCTATTCATGTTACAAAGGTCTGCAGGAATACAGGTTGTACCACAACTAAATAGCAATTGAAAATGACTAATCAATGCAATCCAACTACGCAATAATTTTAGATCAATAAGAGAAACAACAGAAATTGAAACCGTACCATATTTTGAGGCCACAGGAGCAATCTGCTGGAGATAAACAAGGGGGTCCTCAAACTCCTCCTTCGTGGGGCAGAATACAGGGCACTCTGGGATCTTCTCAATCCATTCTAAGTTAGACAAGTCAAACTTTTCCACTCTATGCTTTGAAAAAGCATCCTTAACAGGAAAACTACCACCAGAAAATGTATTTGAATTTCCATGCATCCTCACACCACATGATGCAGTAGCTTTTAAAGCATCACCTCCACTTCTAGCCATCATATTGCCAGCATTAATTGCTTCAGGTGCTGTACCTGACTTCATCCTTTGAAGCCTTTTGCGCTTCAAAATCTCCAGCCCATTTTTAACCTCTCTCGAGAAACAAGCCCTTCCTTCCACCTGTAGAGAGAGGGAAATGTACTGAGAGAAATGAACGACTCTATCGACTGATCATACAATAGTAGAGCAGGAAAGATGCTTCTGTGTGTTAGATTTATGGACCTATACAATGTATTTCCAGTACAGTTTTATGATCACTAAGAGCAGACGCAATCAGAAAATTTTCAACCCATAAGCTTAATGTATCCGATAAAAATTTAGGCAAAGATGGAGCTCATGGTGCAAACTAAAAAGAAAAAATACATCACGAATAAAAATTCCAGTAAATTTCATTAGTTACAATTTCCTGTGCGGCAGAAAATTGTAGCTCATAAATAACGTAACTGTAATGAATTTGCATGCCAACTTAGGCGGAAACCTCGTTCATATGGGTGCAAAAAATAGCATTGTGAAACATCATCCGTACATGCATCAAGGTTAACTTCCATGATTTCCATGCAATTAAAAAAAATGAAGCCCTAAATAAATTCTACATCCACTATAAAATCCTGTGCGGTTGACTCAATTGAAGAATGATCCCTGAGTTGTCATCACAAGAAAAAGGACCAAATATCAAAAAAAAAAAAAAGAGAAACCCCAGAATAGAGCAAAATTAGGCCCTAAAATTTTTCCAACCCTCTACACCACAGAACGAAAACAGCAGAACCCCTCCCCCCCTCAAATAATAATAATAAAGAGCATCAACTTTTCCTCTCCGATGCACTATTTATTTTATTTCCATAAAGCCTTCCACCGTCCAATTTACGCTTAGCAGCGTCATCTTGGGATTCAAATCTTCAAAAAGAGGCCATAATAGATACTACCAGGGATTAGACCAGACGTAAGGAAGTTAACCTTCTTTTTCTTTTCTTTTTTTTGTGCAGGCGGCATTAAATGTAAAATAGAAAACAGAGTCAATTTAAGAACAAAACATTTAAAAAGAAATGAAAACGAAAACCGCAGCCAAAAAGACAGAAAAAAAGAAATCTATGAATCTAACAATAATGATAAAACTAAAAAATTTCCCAGGTTTTCAACAAATCAAGAACCGGGAAAAGATTCCCGGATAAAAGAAATTGCATCCTGGGCAAACGAAAATGTTACAACATAGAACCACAAAGGGAGACAGAACAATTCCAAAGAAAACTCTACCGCTTACCATCTCATACTGATCGCGGATCCGTGACCCCTCAACCGTCCGCCGAATCAAGAAACCCACCACAGGAATTTCAAATCCTCCGCGGAAGAACAAAGATAACCCCGCTGAAAGAGATGAAAGCGCTTCTTTCCACCCTCAAAGCGAAGGCCACATTCCCCTCCCGACACCGAATCGAGACGAGATCCGAAGCTTTCCTCCGACGTCACGGCAGCGCAATCGCCGCAGGAATTCGAAGGCTCCGTCGAAAGCAACCGAGAGAGAAGACCGGCGCAAGGCGGCGAGAGGCGATTCCCAGCGCTGGAAAGAGGGGTTTCCGGCGAGGGAAGGAGGCTTTCCGGCGAGGCGAGGAGGCAGGGGAGGGAAGGAAAACGGAAGCGGAACAGCGAGGCACGGAAAGAGCCTTGGAAAACCGTAAAAAGGCCAAAGAACGCGTATATTTATAGGTGGCGAATATAAAAATTAAAAAAGAAGAGAAGAGACGGGAGCAAGAAGAGAGCGGTAGTTGTTGGGTAGTTCGACCGAACGGATCCCTAACGGAACCGCGTTTCTCTTTCCCCTCCCCGGTGATTCTCCGCACACCGTCCAAACTAAATTACCCTATTACCCCTACTAAATTTACCAATTTACCATTTTTTACTTCAATGGATCAATCTGGACCGTTGATAAATAAGTGTATTGTGGTAATTTAGGTGGTAGGACGGGAACGGAAAGGTTAGTTGCTGACCTGGACGGCGGTCCCGAGAACTTCCGTAGCTTTCCAGTCAGCGAAGGTGGGGAAGCAGGGCTAGGAGGAGAGTGGCGATTAAATCGCGCTAAATTGAAAAAATCGAAAGGGCCCGGCTGTATTAAGTGCTGAGCGTTAACACCCGCGAAATACCCGGCGGTTCGTACGAATAGGAAAAACCGCCGAGCCCATGGGGTCTTACATAAGTGAGAGGGGAAACGTGGCGGAAGAAGCGGCAGTCAGGGGGCATATCGGGGGCGCAAAAGTTGACACGTGTCGAAGGATGGTGTGACGGCCTAGTATTGTATAGGGATAGCAGGAAGGAGAACGTGTGCCAGGACGAGATGAGCTGGCCGTTACGACGGTTCACGTAAGACCGGCCAGCTTTCCGCCCCTTGGCGGCATCACGGGCGGGCGGTTTCCTGACCGCCGGTTTGCCTCCGCACGGCACCCCCGGTTTCTTTGTCCACTGTTTTACGGTTATACATACCGGTAGCCGCTTATGGTCACCTTCTCCCCTTAGGAAATGGCCATGCAATCACTACCAGCCACCAATTTTATGGCATACATTTCAATTTAGGTGGATGATGTATGATACACACTAATACTGCCAAATATTAGGGCCCTAATGAATAGATAGATGTTGGGACCAAATATTGTTATGGTACTTATTTGAATATTGATTGATATGAATTGAGTTGGTCGTTCAACCATGCACATCAACCGGTTGCATCATGACAAGCACTAGTAAGAAGCCTCGCAGATAATGATAAAAGTTTTAACAAGCCTCGAAGATCATGTTAAGCAAGTTGGCCATCCAAAATAGCATGGTTGCTAGATTGCACCCTCTAAATTTGAGGGGCGAGGAAGACTTGTTTTATAGGCGGTTGCAAGGTGAGTGAAACATAAGGGGGGAGCGGTGGAATCACCATTTTTGGTGGTTTTTGCTCATTTTCCCCACATGCTTGTTTTTGTTGCTTTTGTTACGGGTGGGGTGGGTCAGGTTCGTCTGGTGATGGTGACCATTACTTTTTTTTTTTCTCTCGGTCAGCGGGAACGAGTTCTGAGGCAGCATCCAGGCGGGTCCCTTTCAACAGCCATTCGGCGTTGCGCGGCGCGGCGGCTTGGCTCGGGTCCTTTCCCGGACCCCACGCGGCTCGTGTACCCGAGATCCGGCGTTACAGCATTAAGTTGATATAATTAGTTTCAATGTCGGGGATTTGGATCTAAATTTGATTATCTTAATTGCTGAGATTAAGTTATCAGATCCGTACCGAGAAGCTAGTATATATTTAGTTCCAGAATAAATTTTGGATAGTTATATATAATCAAGAAATTCAAATAAAACCTCCCATAGCCTATATGGAGTTAAAAGCATTGCAGCATAAGTTAATGGAGACTGATCACGAGCTGATCATGGCAGTTGTGATTAGATTTGAATAGATTTGAATCTCTAGCCTAATAAAAATGCCAGAGTTTGAACGGAAAAAGTATATGAGAGTGGACATGTATTTAGTCTCACGTCATTATTCACCGAGAAGATCTTGAATACTTATACAGAACTAAAAAACTTAAAAAATACCTTCCGGCTAGCTATTTTAGATAAGAGTCTAAGTTGTTATATTAAATATTTCGAAGATTAAACCCCCAAGCTTTTTTTTTTTTTTTTGCGCCCAACAATTCAGGTTAGGCCTAATGTTCAAATGTTATGGCCAATACTTTTTTTAGTTTTTGAAAGAATGAAGAAATAAAAAAAATAACATTACGAGTTATTTATGATGGCATATTTAGTTTCATGACATCAGTTTCTTTTTATTTTTGGGCTAGCTGCCTCACAAGCCACAACTTACTATTGGAATTGTATTTTCTTTCTTGGTGGGTAAATGGATAGCCTATCTTCATTGTGAAAGGGTTAAAATATTGAAGTCCGTTGTGATCATCGAAAAAATAAACCAACTTGTAGTTTCTAATGCAATATCCAATAAAATACTACAGCAAGTACTTGGTCTTACATAATTTCAATGATTACAAATGATGGTAAGTGTTGACTCCTAAGCTTCCAGTTCGGAACTGGTTTGATCCATTGAAGATAGAAAAGATTTTATTGGAGAGTAGGAGAGTGGTGGCGACCTAATTATTTCACATAAATTAGCTGTTTGTTTATGCGTTGACTTTCCTAGACCCGTTTTAGCCAAGTTGACCAATTATTAGTCATGTATATATGAGGATACAAACAAGCACATGAATCTAGATCTAATCAGGTTATTACATAACCTGAAATCTAAACCTATGTAAACTCTAGATTATTCTTTGATGACAATTGGGTGTAAATCATGCAAAATCACTTCTAAATTAGTTATAAATTACATAATTTGTATTACACCCCCTTTTTGGCACTACCAATCTCCAAATTTACCATGAAAAGCATGCATGCATAGAAACTACCACTATATATATATATATATATATGATCCACTCACATTACCTTCTTTTGAATCCAGAAACATGAGTGGTGCATAAAAAACATTGAATTTGATGGAAAAAATCAAAATCTATCGGATAAAAAATCATGACCATCCAACATCCTATCACATTGCACAGGCTAAAAATTAATTAACAATAGCATAAAAATGAATCCTACTACTTGTTAGTCTTGAAGGTATGTGACTCTATGTTGAAAGAAAATTTAAATCAACAATGTTATGAAAATTAGTGTTATTAAATAAAATGAATAAAGAACACGTCTAATTTTACGTTCTATGGGTGGCTCTTTCCTGACCTCCCTTGTCTTCAAAGACGAAAATTATATTCTAAGGTCAAGAAGTGTCATTTGGTGTAATGGCCCCTAAACATACAACAAAAGAGTGCCTCAAGTTTGAAGCCACCCAACCATCGGGAAGGCAAGCCTCTTTTTATATATATATTTTTTTTTCTGAAGAAAAGATGTGTTCACATAAAACTAGAACACCGTTTCAAGACCAAGAAACCATAACTACGTGCTAATTAATGCAAAATAGATCGAATCTCCAAGCCTCCAATTTAATAGGGGTGCGAGGATGTTTATCCTGGAGGTTTAGCTGTCTGCTTTGGAGACATTGTGATAAAAGTATGCAATGATTCCCTACTGAGAATCATTAATATAAAAAAGTTAGATCATGATTTATATATTTATGATATTGGCTATCTTATCTGATGCAAAGACTATAGGGGACAATTATATATAAGTATGTGGGTAGTGCAAAGAATAGTACAAGAAAAATCCAAATCTGTTCTCCTCGATATTATATACAATCTTTGATTTTTCTTTCTTGGTCTTTCTTGTCCCTGTGTATTCTCCTAATCACATGCTTGAGGGGTTGTTGCAGCAGCCAAGGAAGAGTAATGAAATAAGAGGGGAAAAAAAAGAAAAGAACAAAAGAAAAACAAGAGAATAATAAGAGAATGTGATATTTATGTGGTTCGATTTATTAATCTACGAGACAATACAAAAGCATTACCAGAAAAAAAAAAAAAGGAGAGATTACAGAGCACAAGATTAGCTCATAAATTTTAGTCTCTAATACACTTAATCTCTAGAACATTTAATTATACTTTTGTTTTTGAGGTTACAAGAGATATATAATGGAGTAAGGTGATTTAGACTCGAAGTGGTATTTCTAGAATATTCAACTTAGGCCAATCTAACTGGTGTCCTAAGTCGATTTGGACTTAATTTTTTAGAATTTTTAAACTTAAGATATGCTCAAGAGGAGTGGACTCCCGGCTTAATTTCTTGGTTATTTCACAAGGTTTATTTTTTTGAGAATGGCTTCAAAAGTTTATTGAGGACGATGGAAATGGATTTGGTAAACAACTCCATCATCAACTTACAGTGAGAGTGTTCAAAGGTGCAACCAAACTTTCAGGTGGCATTCCTAGGTTAGCAATGCCTTGGGCATGCTTGGTGGTAAAATGACCATGAATAGAAAGTAAGTATGAAATGAATTTTAAACAATGTTTACTTTGAAAAATATGGTCACCATGGGCAAATTTACTTCTACATTTTAAGAGCATTTATTGATCCCGTTCTACCGTACTTTAGTTGTGTGCTGTCGCACGTTTTAGCCTCGCCGTGTCTTAATTCTTCCCATGCAATGTTCCACTGCAGTGCTAGATTCTTAAATCAGTTAAACTGAAGATGCTTTTATAAATTAAGGTTCCTTTTCTTTTTTTCATGACCAAAAGTGAAGCCAGCTTCCTCCCTAAATAAAAATCCATGGCAATTTTGGTGCTTGTGCAGCATTCCAATCTTGTTGCCAAGATCGAATGACTTACATCTATATTTTTTATATTTCATTAGGGAGTGAGCAGAAGTTGAGAGTGGGTGCAAGTTTGCCACATATTTCAAAGTCATCTGATCATATTCTCCAGGAGGGAATCTTAATACCTAAATGCATCAGTCTAGGAAATATTTATTTTCCATATTGCATATCAATTCCTTTATCTAGGTTAAATAACACAACCTGTAACATTTATTGTCTCTCTCTTTTTTTTTCATAACCATTTTCTTTTTCTATTTTGGATGAGAAATAGTTGAAGTGCCACCTTATGGGTTCAAAGCAAGGACCTCTCCCAAGTGCATGAGGTTGAGGTGAAGGTGCCAGCCCTCTAACCATGCAATGTTTGACTGAGATACCAACACACAATTACAAGCACTTGAAATAAAAATCACCAATCTAAAACCACCATTCCTATTCCTATGGATAAGTGATTCATTCTCCTCCGCCAGGTAAAGAATAATGAAAAGCAAACTTATTCATCTAGCAAGCCTTTGATGCAATTCTTCAGCATGCAAACAAAATTGTATGTCTTTCGTAAAATTTATAAGAAATGTACATACCTTATAAGCAAAGAAGTCATGGCATCTACCCTCCCAAAAAGATTTGAGGAAGAAGGAAGAGTGCTTTTTCCTTGGCATGTGAGGAGGCTTTCATATCCAAACAACCTTGAGCAAATTTTTTCGCCTTTCCTAAGTGACCACATGCCACCTGTGTGAACAATGCCACACGGATAGCGTGCCTGCACCTGTCCCTCAACCACATGGTCCCAACGGCGTTTAAATGCTTTGTTTTGGCTTCGGAGGTATTGTGGTTCTCAGAGGCAATCTAAATATCTGTTTTTGTCGATATTGCCGGTGTAGATTACCTTTGTTGATCTCTAAAGTAGAGAATTCGCTAGAGTTGGCTATGGCTGGACCCTCCGATGCTTAAACTAGAGAGAAAGTTTTGTGATATGGGAAAAGAAAAAGAATCTAGGGAACAGATTCTAGATCTATGTATACAGTCATAAGATCTAGAATCTCCTGAGAGTCATACGGTAATAAAGATCGTGCAATAATTGTTGAAGGACATATTGTAACCATCCAAGATCATTTTGTAATTGCTTTTAGATGTGATGTAATTGACTAGGAACGTAGAGTAACTATCTATGGTCATTATTATAGGCTTTAACCCTCGGCATAGCGGAAGGAATGTGTTTCCATACGAAACGGTAAAGCTACCGTCTAACTTGGATTGGCTACTAAGCTAAATAGCCGTCTAACCGAGCTGCAAAACTTTATTCGGCACGTTGAGCGACTTGTGATCTTAGAGATCGGCTATTTCTGTTCTGCTCGATCTAGCATTTAGATCAATTGGAGTTGACTAAGCCTGATTATATTAAAAAGTTATGGAGTATATTTCAATGGCCATATCAGCTACGAGCTGGGTGAATTTTGCCATGGAGATATATTAGTAGGGCAATGAATCCAAATGCCTATTCTCATTGATTGGCATGCACCGGGATTATATATATATGAATATTTCATGCACTTCTAAGTCATGATGGCGATGGTTTAGCTTAGAGCAGGCAGAGCGGCAGAGCTAGCGTGTGCATACGAATAGTGTAAAGCGCATAAAAAGAGTAAAGAGGTGGTCCCCAATGATTAAAGCAATGGCCACGCAGGGGCAATCTCTTAAAGAGCAAGAGGGGAGCAAAAGTTACTGGAGATGCTGATGGCTCTGAATCTTGCATACTTGTGCACTGGTTGTCCAATGTGAGCTCATCTTTTCAGCTCAATTTATATTATTTTTTAATTTTAATTTGATTTCAGTTTAAAAATATTTTGAATCAAAAAAAAATTAGTTTGATTTTTATTTGTGTTTTGAGAAAACCAATTTAAATTGATCCAACTCGGCCATCGATCCAACTCGAGCTGGCCTATATATGTCTACATATATGACTATCAGATTTAAATTTTTTTTAGTTGTATTTTTTGTATATATAAAATATGCTATCAACTTGATAAACTACATCGAACCAAATCTATTTTTTTTCAGATCGGTTTCGAAATAAGTTTTGTAAATAATTGGTTTTGAGTTTAGCTCCAAACCGTGCGCATCTGTTATTTTGGCTCGACTATTATCTGAAGTTTCCGAAACTTCTTACATTTATTATTGGCAGTTGGCTTTAGCAAATGGCACCATGTCCCCATCCGTGTCCTTGAGTGGATTAGGAGAATGATTTTTTAGCACCAACTGTTCCTAGGTCTGGACGTCAAGAATAAAAGTTGCACGCAATCATTGCCTCCACTGCAGCCATTGTCATCAGCATTCGTTCTCTCTTTGGTCCTTTCTTGGTCCGTGGATCTAGCAAGATGTGGTCAAGTTTCCGATGATGAAATAATTGTAGCGAGAACTAGAGATACAGCATGGCTTTTTGAACATGTTTATAAAAAGTTGAACAGTATGGCAGACTGAGTCGCCTCCTTTGTAGTCCGACATTCGGACAAATTGGTCTGAGCCAGAATTGAATATATATCCTACTTTATGTATCATTATTTTTCTTTTGATTTGGCAGGTTGTACTCATGTGTAATCTATATGAATGCCGATTTTCACCAAAAAAAAAAAAAAAAAAAAAAAAACATGTAGGCTTGATAGGGAGGATGACCCATGTCATTTCCGCCACACATCCTTGCAACACTGCAATCCATAGCTCGCCTTCCCTTCCAAAGACCGCAAATTCCGTACCCCACATCAAGTAATGGAATTGTTCACGGAGACTCTGCTACAAGTCTATTAATAAGATTCTCCTCATCTCTAGATTATTCTTTGCATAACGTCCAATTCATGGGCCTCCTTGAAGGGTCCAGAGTTGTACCTTTGGCGCATCAAACATTAGATCTCATAGATCTCGAAGCTCCTATTGTATGATCCAATGATTGGCATCGATGAATCATTCTTTCACACAAGATACAGCCTGAACCCATTGCGGTCAAAATTTTTAGGGTCGGTTCAATGATTTTAGGTGGCGATATTGGACTAGGTCAAGTAAATGTTAACCTATGAAAGTTAACAAGTTGACGAAACCGGCGTGCCAGGAAATAACGTGCCGTGCCAACCCACGGCATGACTTGGGAAAAGGCTTGGCTGCCGAGCCAGAGCCGAGAAAGGAGGGTGTCAACTTCCAGCTCTAGCTTTCTGTATTTAAGAGAGGACTCGACCAGAAGGGAGCTCGTGGCTGTAGAAATCTCCACGTCACTCCCATAAAAGAGAAAAGGGCAGGGAGCGCCCACCATTCGCTTTGCTACTTAGATTTGCATGCCTATCCAATCCTTCTCTTTCTTTCTTCTTCTTTTTGGATGATACAAACTTCCTCCAACAGCAAAATAAGAAGCCCATCCAATCCTCTTTCAGTCTCTCTTATTTATCCTGGATAGAAGATTCTTTATGGGCAAAGGAATTTGGGATCAGAGTCACAAGTTTCATTGATGGCTATATATATATATATTTTTTTCGCCACACATTCTGGACCTTGTCTTGCACGGCAAAGGTATCTTAGTTAGCACGAGTTAAATTCATCAAGTCACATCAATAAGGAATTTCCAATTGAATGGTCAAATTCAAGCTCGCCGAAATGAGAAACAAAGGGACACATGCCATGCCATGTTCTAGAAGAATGGAAACTTCCTTGCGCAGCAAAAGTTTGGTAAAAATGATTAGGTATGTGTTTGATTTACCTTTGCCCTCCAAAAAGAGTACTCATTTTGTCTTTGCCTTTCTCTTGTTTGGTGAGGTAGATGTAGAGGGAAACCACTTATGCAAGGTCTGGTTTTGAAAGCTAGCATGTTAGACTACTATTGGGGAGTATTGTATGTTCTTTGACCATCAATTTGCACCACTTTGGATCACTTTCCACATTTAAACATGCTTGACACACGTGCAAAAAAAAAAGAACCACATGTTATTAGAGGTTCTAATATCTTGCATCGGTAATTTTATAATATTTTTTTTAGAAAAAAAAAGGAGGGAGACTGGTTCATACTTTGATTATCAAAACTCAAACTTTTTTTATGTCAAAAATATAATGGTGATGACTTGAGTCCAAATCTTTAATTACCGAGCAAAGGGGCACGACCAATGAAACTAGCCTAAGCTCAATTTATGTTTGGCATGTATGATTTTTATATCTGAATCTTGTCTACCCGATGTATTCTCTTTAAAATAAATAAATAAATAAATAAAAACACTTGCATGTCCTAATAGAGACAACTAACCTATCATGATGTAGATAAACCGAAGTTAAATGAGAATGCACGGCCGTGAATAAACACGCCATCTTGGTCAACTTTTTTGAAACCCAACTCACTCTTAGAAATTATTGTCTAAATTTAGCTAGGATATGCTTATGCATAAATTCTAAAGACCTAAGCACGTCTTTCTTTCAACATGTTATAAAAACGTTAGCTATGATCAATTTGATTTGGGTCGTCCATCCTTACACATTACATCGGAAAGCACGAGAACCTGAAAGGAGGATGTTTGAATTTCGACCTAATAAATACAAAATCATGGATGCGAAGCCTAGACCTACCATAGGATATAAACTTCATCTTCCTTGAGGCAAGCTGTGCTTTCCCTATGGGTTTTCACATAAACTTTGAGTCCAGCTCAAAATTAAACGAGCCAGATTAAGCTCATCTTGGTCACAAAAATCAGCTAGGCTCGAGCTAAGCTTGGCTTGCTTGTGCTCGGTTTTTTTTTTTTTTTTTGTGTGCGAAAAATGAAAATATTATACATAACGTGTGCTAATATAATCAAAAAAATCAAAATGCAGGACAGACGAGTTGGTAACTCCGCTTCTTCCTCTCATAAGTGGTCCCCCAAATGCTTGGTGCTCGGCTTATCCACACCCTGGGATCTTAAAGCCATTCTAGAATGTTAGTACTGGTCTTTTCACTCGCTGTCATTCCACACAAAACCGCATTAAGTACCCTTGCCCGAAGAAGGGTGTAGAAACATCAGTCGAGTTGGGTGAAATGGTCACCGTTTGAAGTGGTTTGGAGTCTATAATTGGGTTAAGAGTTGTTAGACTTGGTCAATAGGTACAAGTTAGACCGGGTCATGGTGTTGTCTGGGTCCGAATTTGTCAACATGGTTGACTGAGCTATGTTTTGTCGGATATGGAATGTTTCTGGTTGGGGATATTTGGATGGGGTCTAGAATCGCCTGATCAAATCCTTACACGAGTCAGAGTCCAGATATTCCCGGTGCTTGACTTCATTTGAGTGCTAATGGCCAGAGCCAGACTGTCCTGGGCCCACAAAGCGCGGAAGCTGGACTCAGTCACCGTAGGTACGCAAACAAACTTCTCCTTCTTAGAGGTTTCCTTTGCACTTGGCACCGGGCGACTCACAGCCTTAGAATTTATGTCATCGATTTGGCAATTGGATGTAATTCCTTAAGCAGGGTTTTTTTGTGGAAGATCGAATGAAACTGACAGCCTTGTAAAGCTTTCTTGTTACAGCATGCATGGTCTTAATGAAATTTCTTCTGCAAATCGTGATCAGTGTGATATGTTGGAAGATGCAACTTATGTACTGCTTCATTGCCATGTGGCTACAACTCCTTGGCATATTCTTTGTTTCTAGCGTGGTATGTTGTACCGGTCCAAACCGAACAAGACACTTAGTACACCAAAAAAAAAATTTATACCGTACTATACCGATACTATACTAATGTGGCATCAGGTAAATTTGGGTTTCCGATTTGGTTTGACTATCTCTTTTGATAGCTTACGTTCCATTTTTGATGTGGTGGTTGGGCGAATGTCTGTTTTGAAATCTACTATTACTTACGCAGCCTGTCTGCTTTGTATTGCTAGAAATGGCAAAATTTTTCAAAATTCAGAGATTAATCCTGCCTAAATTGTTGATAAAGCCTCTTCGCTTGTTTAGAATTCATAGAGTTCATGTTGGATGGCCCGATGGGCAACCCCTGGCTCTGGGATATTTGCGACTCTAGGAGTCCCTTCTCTTCCTATTCAAGTTGGTTGGGTAACCTCTTCCCATGGGCTGCTTAAGATTAGTTTTGATGGTTCTTTGAAGGAAGAGAACGGTGGTGCAGGTTTTATTGTTCGTGGCCATCTTGGACGGCTGATTTCAGGAGGTTTTTGAGAAATTTAGCGGCTAGTTTTTTTTTTTTTTTTTTTTTTTTGCTTTAACGGGTTTTTCATACAACGCGTGTACGAATACATCCAAGAAAATCAAAATACACAATCTCACGGAATGCCAGTGGCATCAAAAAATAAAAGGGGTGCAACACGAGGACTTTTCAGGAGGTCACCCATCCTAGTACTACTCTCGCCCAAGCACGCTTAACTGCGGAGTTCTGATGGGATCCGGTGCATTAGTACTGGTATGATCGCACCCTCAGTTAGTTCTGTTTCAAAAAACAAAACTTAGAACTGCTTAGGAAGGGCTCACTAATATTATATCCAAATTGGATTGTATGAGTATTTGTTTTGGAGGGTGACTCACTCACCGTTATTTCTTGGATTCGAAATATCTCTTCACACTTGCACTTCCCCCCTTGTGCTGGATATTCACTCTAAATTATTTTTCTGCACAACATATCTATAGGGAAGCAAATCAAGCTGCCATTCGGCCTGCGGGTTTCGGTTTATTCATTGATTTGCATATAGGTTCTTCTATTGCTTAGGAGCTGCCTTTGCTGTTGAACATGAATGCTGCTGGTTTTTGTTCATTTAGTTTTCAGTGTCTAGGTTTTTATTGTTCTTCTGTTCTCTCTTTCTGCCAATAAAGAGCTGATATGAGGACCTGCGTATTGCTCAAAACAAGAAAAGGACTTTCATATGACAACTGGCCCACTTTGTTCGCAGGCTGGAATAATAGCCCAGACAAAGGCCCACTAAGGTTGGCCAGGGAGCTATTATTTTTGAGAGCAATGTTAAAAAACCACCCAAAAGACTGGAAGAAAGTCCTTTCAGCACTTTAACATAGAGATGGACATGAAGGGCTAATATCCGAGAAACATGCTCTCCTTGTAATGGCTTGTGATCCTGTGAAATTGTTGATAATGTGCAGAAATATGTGGAGAGATTGAAGGTGGCAAAATTAAGGTCTGCATAGGAAATTATGATGATAGTTTATGTTAGGCTTCCTGAAGATTACATGTGATTATACATTGTACTGCAATCATGCTATTCTCAACCTGGAGATTGGTGCACACAACATACCTGTCATGCTGGCCTGCGGTGGACCGAGCTATCAGGCTTACAAATTGCCAACTCAACCTCAACCTAATTCTAAATTGGGCCAAAACTTATGATTGGATCTCGGCCCAGTCCAAAAAATACTGTCCAACACCGGCCAGCCCAATGCGCATCCTCACTATTTTTTGTACTACAACGGATGACTCATACACTTCTATTCTCACTGGGCCCCTAGATACAGTTGAAATCATCAGCAACCAAAGGTCGGGATCCCCCGAGAAACAAGATTGGTGATATCACCTTAAAGGGTCCTCCTCACCTTATAAACAGTACTAGCATATACTCCACACATAATCCAAGGAGTTACATACATACATACATACATATATACACACATACACACACGCACACACATATAGGGATTGATAACCTACTCTCTGTTATGGTAGGTTATTAATCTACCTATTTTTTTGTAGAAAAAAATATTCTTACTTTTTATAACTTTTAAGGATGTTTTATGTCTTTTTACAATCCCACATTAACTCATCCTTTCAACCCCCAATTAATACTCTCTCCCTCCCTCCCTTCTGCAATAAAGGGCTCGTTTGGTTCACGGAAAGCATTTTCTCTCCTAGAAATATGATTCCTAAGAAACAAATTCCTAGAAAGAGGATGCCTAGGAAAGTATTTTTGGCATGTTTGATTGACTATGAAAAAGTGACAAATTTCCAAAGTGCTTCTTTTTGGTTGGCCATCCACTTTTCTAGAAAAGTTATGTATAATTTCTATTATGCCCTTAATAAAAATTAGGTCTTTAATGCATCTTTAATATTTTTTTAATGCTAAAGGGATTTTTTGGAAAAAAGTAAAAATGGAGTGATTTTTTGGAAAATATGGAAATCATACTCTCATGAAAATACAACTTTTCCTTCTCTCTCCTTTGAAAACTCCAACCAAGAAGCATCTCATTACTTTTCTATTGACCACACTTTTCTCCCTTCTTTTCCCGCGGCATCTCTCTCTTTCTCTTCCCATAGCATGTCGTTGTCTCACCCAATTTGGACAGGCAGCCATTACTTCGCTGCAACCACCACTGTTTGCTCTTCCTTGGTCTTGCCAGCAGATATTTGTAACAATGGGGGACTAGAAAGTTGAACTCTAGCTGGGCCAATTCATCATCAGCTTTTGGCTGTATAAGTTACAAATAAAAACATTAGCGAAGCTCTAATGCCGTTGATCAATCCCTTAAAATGAATGGCTATCTAACAAAGAACAAAATCACAAATCGTACAGCACGGAACAAATCACAATATTATCAAATATATGTTATGACATCTATCAATAATCACCCCAACCCACCAAAACAGAAAGAAAGAAAACACCGTAGCATGTACACTAATTAAATCTGGTAATTGTCTAGCAACTGATTATATCTATTTTAATAGTCCTAGCCAAAGCCTCGCCCGTGTGGTGTGCTGTAAAGAAGGCGACCCAGTCCATCGCACTGTTCATCTCCTGAAAGACATGCATGGCACTGAAAGAATCACACTCCTCCAACAGACGGCAAATGTCATGGATCAGAGGATGCAGATCCGTCCTAACTCGCCCGCTCTGAATCCAATCGATCACTATAGCCGAATCACCTTCAAGGAAGATCCGTCTCGCACCCAGATGCACTTTAACATGGACAAGGCCCTCCCATGCTGCATACAGCTCCACCACTGAGCTTCTATGGACAAAACCTATTCAGTAGATGCGCATAATGCTCACTTCAACAAGATACTTCTCTCATATGCAGCAGCATAATATCTTATTCAGACGGTCATGTACAGCCAACGATAGACATGCAATTAGATGATATAAATTAGAGAAAAATGCGAACATTGATAGAAGGTATCAAGGAAAATATTACCGATGAATGTACCACATTTGGAGTATGGCTTGCTCCTTTTTTCCTGCATTGCTTTCTGCCGATTCCCATAGAAGCCAAAGTCGTCCAATGTAGAAGTCTTCGAGGAATAGCTATTAATAATGTTCAACATCTCAGTACCTTGGGGAAATTTTACTTGATATTAATACAGCATAAGAATTTGATTAGAACACAAAAAATATCATATGCAAATAAGGTAATGCTTGAAAAGATTAAAGAAACTATCACAAAATAATTAGGAAAACTTAGTTGGGCAGACCATATAACAGTTATCCAGACCCAGTTAAAAATTCCACAGCTCAACTCAAAATCAACGAATAAAAGAAAGCCATAATAAGAGTTGACATCTTAAACAATTTGTGGTATCAAAGGGTTTATTGAAAGTATCCTTTTATATAGATGCCTTACTACTTTACCGCCGGGGAGAGAGAGAGAGAGAGAAAGAGAGAGTATTAATTTGGAGTTGAGAGGATGAGTTAATGTGTGATTGTAAAAACATATCTCCAAGCCTTCTCCAATCTCCAAGATGGTTGGCCGCCAGCTTATTCCACCCCCCAAACCCTCTCTTCCCCCTTGCCCCAGCGAATGACTATTGGGCTGGTCCGCTGTACCTGATCCATCTAATAAGTAGACCCACCTTAGTGTCTCCTAGACAGCTGTCGGTTTCGAAGCCAATTCGAACTTATCCTCGTTTTTGCGTTCTATACAGAATAAGACTTATTCCAGCCCCGTGGTAGGTCAACCACCCTCGTGAAGCGTACCGTCATCGGGTTCGTTCAAGAGGCCGGGTCCACGCGTCCCACCTGGCGTGTCACTTGGCCCGTCGCAAGCCGCGTCAAGAGGTCGGCGCCGGTGGGACACGTGAGAGCAGCCCACCGGTGGGTCCAATAGAGTTGGTGCACCCGAATTATTTTAAAAATACAAACAATAATTAAAAAAGAAAATTTCTCTACTGGTCTTCCTCCCGTATATATAAATTGCATTGCCAGGCAATAAATATTATGCATGCGGAGCTTTTATAACAAATCATCTCTTTTTTTTTTTTCTCGAAACTTTTCTTTAAGTTTAATTCTGAGAGAAAGCCATCAATCTATTAAGTTATATTGAAGGATTTTGTTTCATTCATGAGGGGAGAAGAAACATGAAGAATGAGACGAGACATGGCGGCTTTAGTTTGAGGGTTTGCTTGATTGGAATCTTTGAGGCAGTTGATGATATTACCCCTCCTTTTATAATAATACACACGAAAATATAAATTATTGACTTACCTTTATTATATAACCATGTTGAAGGCTACACAAGTTTTATTTTAATTTTTTTATATAACCATGCAGAAGGGTAACCCCCCTTCTCCGATCTTTGGGACCACCGAAAGACTTCCTTGCCAAACGAAGTAATTTAAACAACAACAATAACAACAACAACTAGCCCGTGACATCTATTTAACGCCAACTTTGACAGCAGGACATATATATTCTCTATGATCACTCTTCGCATATTAGCCACTGGATGGGCCTCGACATAAATAAACAATGAAATGAGAGCCATTGATCGGATGGTCCCGTGGGTGCAAAACATTTATTCCCATGGTTGGTATCGTCTGATGTTTAGTAAACTTATTTGCAACGAAATAAGAAAAAGTCCAGAAGACCCAGAGATTATTAATAAATTAACGAGAGGTTCCGGAAACTGCTACCTCCTACTACTCCACCGCCAGCTCTTTTGAAGTTTGAATGCTACCTGTTTACGTTATTTAAAAGGAAGGGTGGCGTCTCCTTATACGTTTTGTGTTGCTGTAGATAGAGGCCACTATTGCTTAAATAGTAGGACATAGTTATTAAACAAAGTTACATCATCATCGAACGAACAGTGGGGGGAAGCGTCTCCGTTATTATTTCCTAACCCTCAGCATCTTAACGGATTGCGACGGAGATTATGATTCGCTGCGAAACTTGTAGAAAATTACTGATATGATTGGTGGGGAAAAAATAAATTGCCTAATGATTCGTTGGACGGTAGACTTAATGTCTTAATCAACATCTAATTATTATCTCGGCGAATAGGATGTTCTGGTTGTTTCTTTCGCCGAAATAGCCGTGGATGGCATCCAGCACAAATCTCGAAGCATGTTAAATGGTTCTTCCAACTATCTGCATGGATCTCAAAGCGATCGTTGTACGGTCTGATGATGGTTTCGTGCGAAGGAACGCGGCCGCCTTTCTTGTCGGATGCGCCAACTCTCCCCGGTCGTCCGTTATTGCAATACTAAAATGACTATATTACCCTCTCAGCAGTTCCAATGTGAACGGAGACCATGCCGAACAACGAGGATCCTATGAGGGCAAATTTGTTAAGGAAAATTTAGTCAAAGCTGGACACCGGAGCAGGTTCACGTCATTTTCCATGTACCCGAGAACGAGACCTTCCACCGAGATTCTCCACAATGCTCTCCAACTTTCCCTGATCAGGAAGAGGACACCGATCCAACGGTCCAGATAGAAGGATGGATTGATCACGGTGGCAATCTCGTAAATATCGGGAGGGAATCAGTGTCCAAAACGGGTGGTTGCCAGATCACGCGGTCCAGCTTCAATTGTGCTGCGGGAAAATAAAATATTCGATCCCAAAACCTTCCATCTCCGTCCATTCCCTCTATAAAGCCGAGGAGACGCGAGACCGGGAGAGATCGAATCGGAAATACTAGAAGCGGAGAAAAAAAGAAGCACAAAAAAAAAAGATAACGGCGATGGCGATTTCGAGGTTCTTGACGGCGCTGGTCTTCTTTTTCCACCTTGCGACGGCGACGGCGTCCGTCTTCAACGTGACGACTCTCGCCTTCGACGAGGGCTACTCCCACCTCTTCGGGGAGGGCAACCTCGCCCGCTCCCCTGACGGCAGGACCGTCCGCCTCCTCCTCAACCGTTACTCCGGTAATTCTTCTTCTTCTCCGTCACTCTCTCTGTTGCCGTCTTGGTCGCTTCTCCGTCACTCATCGGGTATGTTACTACGATGATCAGGTGCGGGTTTCATATCGTCCGATCTCTATCACCACGGCTTCTTCAGCGCCTCCATCAAGCTGCCATCCGATTACACGGCGGGAGTCGTCGTTGCGTTCTACGTGAGTAACGCCGTCCGTTTATTCCTTCTTGTATCGATCGTTTTATTCGTCCTCCGATATAGAATTTGCTACCGTTACTGTTAAATCACGAATTGCCCTTCTCCTTCGTCACGAGCCATCCTTATTTCTTCTTTCTTAATATAAAAAAAGGGTAAAGACGGCGTTCAAGTTGGTCGCCGAACCACGGCCGGGGCACCATCAACTGTTGTGAATTGAGCAAAGCTTCAGGGATATTTTGGTCATTTGGCGTCCATATTTGATAACTGGGTGGCAGGTGGAATTATCTGTCTTCGATCATGGACACGTAGTTAACTTGATTGGGTGACGCATAAAAAGTTGGATAGCATGTTTATGTTTTCATGTTTTAATGTTGGTTGGCATTGAAACCCATATCTTTGAAGGCTTCAGAGAGCAGTAAATGGCACATGGACCTTGCAAGTTGCAAGTCCAAAAGGCTGCGTGTTGAACTATTATTCCTGTCATTATTAATTTATTATAGCTTATAAGTCGTCATCTGTACGTACCTTGTGCAACCCAACCCAACCCATGTGTTCCCATAGTCGTATGCTCCAACTTTGCCATGAAGTAGAACGAGCGAGCAAGATATATGGCTAGAAGTATCAATTAGAAACTTAAAAACAATGCTCTCCTTGTCAACTTACGTGAGACAGTATATATATTACTTAAACAGGTGCATCAACTTTTTAGTATATGTATACAAATAAAACTAGTTAAGGACATGAATGTAGACATCTATTATGGAGTTGATTGTGTATTATGGAGTCGATGTTTAAATTATTGGCTAGATCTGATTGACGACTATGCTTAATGGGATGTTTCTTTTCTTGCTTTGGATCCAATATTGCAGACGTCTAATGGGGATATTTTTCCCAAGACGCATGACGAGCTGGACTTCGAGTTCTTGGGCAACATTAGAGGCGAGAAATGGAGAATCCAGACCAATGTCTACGGCAATGGCAGCATCAGCCGGGGGCGAGAGGAGCGCTACATCCTCCCCTTTGACCCCACCAAGGAGGCCCACCGCTACTCCATCCTCTGGACCGCCACCCACATCATGTATCTCTCTGATCCCACCCTTTTATGATACATGTCTCGGGTTTTTGCTGCAATAGCTGGGAAGTTGCAGCCAATCGCAAGCCATCCCCTTTTGCGTCTACCAAGTTACCCTTTTACCATGCATATATATTGCTTACGTCGATTCGTCGTGCACCTTGTATTAGGACACTGTTATAGGGCCACCGTATAGCATTTATCCTTTTGAGCTCATCTTCATCAACTTTATTCTTAGGGAATGGTCGAAAGAGTTCTTTTATTTCACAAAAAACCGACCAAATTAATTAAAGACTCGAGCTGATAGATAGTCTTCATTATTGCAGCAAGTTTTCCCAAGAAATACCAACGGATGTTTATTAAACAATAGTATTTCGGTCTTTTATGAGCAGATAATGTTAACCATGCAACTTCCACGTCCACTATAACATTTACTCCCAAATCTCGATTGTTTTATAAATTAGTTTATCTAAATAAATCTACAGAAACAATAACAACGTCTGATTTGATCTTGTTCTGTTGATTTGTTGATTGATGCGTAGCTTCTACGTCGACCACACCCCGATAAGAGAGGTTGTCCGGAGCGACGCCATGGGTGGTGAGTACCCATCCAAGCCCATGTCCGTCTACGCCACCATATGGGACGGCTCTACGTGGGCCACCGCCGGTGGGGCGTACAAGATCAAGTACAAGTACGCCCCCTTCGTGGCTGAATTCTCCGACCTGGTCCTCCGCGGCTGCCGCGTCGATCCCATCCAGCAGCTGCCATCCGCCGAGCACTGCACGGAGGCCGACGCCGAGCTCATGGCTGCCGATTTTGCCATCTTGACCCCGCGAAAGCGCGCAGCCATGCGCCGATTCCGCGAGCGTTACATGATCTATTCCGTCTGCTACGACACACTTCGGTATCCCAACACCCTACCCGACTGCAGCATCATTCCCTCGGAGCAGGAGAGGTTTTGGGCGTCGGGCGACACCAAGTTCCGACCCCGCAGACGCCGGTCCCGGCGCCAGAGCCGTTTGCCGGCCGCTTCCGACCCCACGAACCAGCCGGATGTCTGAAGTAATCATTGGTTTAATACGTCACAGTAAGGTTGTCGGACATATTCTTCTCCATGTCATTATTGGGTACATTCGAGTAGGGTCGGCGTTTGGTTTGCCTGGTTGTATTTATTTACTATTTGTTGATTCGATTTTTGGTAGTTTTTATTTGAAGTTGGGTCAATGTAAAGGGGCAGTTGGCGCTTTAGGTTTTTGATTCATTTCAGATGGATGTGTACGTAATAATTATAAATAAACCCAAGGGTTAGTTCATGTACTATATAGTTTATTTATATGAGTGCAGAAGTTGTTGGATGGTCTTGAAGAGGTGCATGAGTATAGCCGTTTAATTTGTTTGGGCCTGTGCTATCTTCTAGTTTTTGTCTTGGAGGAATGTTATTAGACACAATAGAGCACCATCTGGGGCAGATATCTGCTTTAAGCAAAGAGCAAAAGAAGCTAGCTCTGATTTAGGTCAAGAATAGCTTGTATCTCTTTGTGTTCAAGCCTGAGGTATGCTTGGCATGGCACGTGGTGCAAGCCAATATTATAGTGCTCGAGGGCGGCTCGGCTACTATTATTGGATGGATCCAGCAGAGTGTGGAAGGGGTAGGTGATTACCATCCACTCCTTAGAGATATTCGGACGATGGTAAGGGATGAGATGGCCTTGCAAGCTAGGCATGTGTATTGAGAGGCCAACGGGGCAGCAGATTTGATAGTCTTTTATGTGACTAACCATTCTGGAGAGACTCTATGACTGGAAGAGAGAAGATTATTTAGTGTCTTTTGGAACTTTTTATTTTTGATTTTTTTAGATATATCGATATCTGGTATGTACGATACATTCATTTTAGCGAGAGAAAAAAAAAAAAAACACTGTCCATGTATCCAATAGAGGACTTCAAATGACTCTACGGTTTGCGCATTGTTTGGCCACGTGGTACCTTGCAATAAACATGGACAAATCAATCATCAAAGCTAGCTCGTACCTGACCCTGTCTCCATTAAACGAATTTGGGAAAAGAGCATGATGTAAGCTGTTGATGTTATCCTCACATTTTTAGAAGAGAGAGTGGAGATGAGGTGGACCGTGGTTAGATGATAGGGTGAATGTGGCGGGTTGGGTTTTGGCTAATCACTAGGTATAGAGTTAATCGGGAGTCGAAGTTGAGCTGTTGCCAGCTAATGAAATGGGGTCAGGAGTTGGGATGTCGCATGCAATCCGTGATAAGTAATTCCGAAGGACTTGGTCGGAAGATGGTATCCAACGTAACGCTGCGCAGACGCTCGGAGTAGGGAAAGTAGGGATGTCAGAACAAAGGGTTGTGGACCTTTCCCTGAGGCTCCTTTCATATTTTTGGTTTGAAGCACTAAATGCTTAACATTTCATAGGTTTGGGCACTAGGTTTTTAGGGTATAGGATAGATTCAAAGGAAGATTGTGGTTCCTAAAAATTTGAGATAATGGTCCCTCATTTATGAAAAATAATATATCTATCATCTTGGTGGGGGACCGAAATTAATCTCGACACCTTTCTGCTGATAGAGGATGAAAAAAAAATTTATGAAGTCAAGTTTGATAATCATAGTTACATATGAATTTTGAGATTTATTAATTAATTTTTTTAAAAAATATAAAATAATGACTGAAAAATATTGACCGATGTGTTGGTGTCATTTAGGACTCGTTTAGTTTGCGAAAAAAGAAGGAAAAAAATATGGTCAACAAAAAAATAAATAAATATTTCTTGTTTGGATGGAGTTTTTAAGGAAGAGGGATATAAAAGTATCATTTTCATGGAAATAAAATTTTCATGTTTCATGAGAAAGAAAAATTCATGAGAGACATGAGAAAGCTACTTTCTTACTGCTTTATTAAAATTCATGGATAAGATCTTTTTCTTTATTATGAGTATAATAAAATATTTACAACATTTACAAAAAAATTAATGCTTAACCAAATATAAGCCACTCTGAAATATGTTACTTTTTAATAATTAACCAAACATGCTAAAATCATTTTTTCAGACATCATATTTTCAAAAATTATTTTTTCAAAAAAAAATTCAGTGGGAAAAAATTATTTCCATGAATCAAATGTGAGGAGCCGTGCGGGCATGTGTTTAGTCCCACATCGGTTATTTCCTGGGTAGATCTTGGGTATTTATACATGATCAAGGAACCAAATAATACATTTTGGCTAACCATTTTAGATGAGGTCATGAGTTGTTACAAATGGTATTAGAGCGGACCTGACCCATAACCTAGGTAGACTCGAAAATACTGCAGCACAGATCCATTAGAGTGACCACGGGCCGATCCCGATATTTGTGACTAGATTTGAATGGATTTGAACTCTTAACCTAATGAGAACGTCAGAGCTTGAAGGAGGAGTATGTGAGGATATGTGCGAGCATGTGCTTAATTCCACATCGATTATTCGCTGGATCGATCTTGAGTATTTATACAGGATCAAGAAATCCTAATAATATTTTTCGGCTAGCTATTTTGGATGAGGTCCTGAGTTGTTACATCAAATAAGTTCTTAAGTTAGATATCTCGAAAAGCATCACTTTATATTGGCCGAGATGATAAGAGCCCAGATTTTATGCATATATATTATGTTTGGTGAATGCTTAGTACTAATACAAATTGAAATCATGGTTTACATTAACACTTTGGGGAAGAACCTTGAGTATTTTAAGCTTGTTTAGAATATCACTAAACTTCAGTGACCCTCCTGGAACAAGTCTTGCAACAAACGGAAGTGGGGGAATTCATGGTTTGCGTAATTATAGTCGTCATGTTGAAAAAAAAGACGAGATATAAGGGTGGCTGTCCAAAGGGGCTCCTAGCGGTGCCCATTGCTTGGTAGCGTGTGACCGGCACTTTTGGCTCTACCCTTGTAAACGTCCTTCTCACCGCGCCGTTTGAAAAAGACCACAAGGTCCAATAGGTCATGCCACTTTTAGCACGATTCCTCAAGTGTGAGTGGACGCCACAAATACTGCATTATTTGATGGCACTTCATCTTTACTATTCATTGATAGACTAAAAATAGTTCATAGGCTATGGACCGAGTTCATTTTTATACTATTTATCACAATCCAAAACTTTGCCCAAAAAAACTAGCCAAAAAATATTTTTTGAGTTTTTTAGTCATGTATAAATATTCAAATCTTTTCGGTGAATAACTGATGTAGGACTAAATATACATCCGCAAGAGTCCTCATACTACCATTCATCCGCCAGACGATCGACAGGTGTACGTATAGTTTATCCTTCTTTTATGTGAAGCATACAGCGGGCTCTCTCTTTTATTCTCAATTTTTTTAAAAAAAAATTATGTGAGGATAAGAGTCCTGTAGTCAAGGGCAAGAACAGCAATTATCTCACATCTAGTCGCATAAGCAACTTCTATGATGCCGTTCAAGTGGTGCCCTGATTTTATATCAACAAATATTTTTCTTTTTGAGAAAAGAAAGAATGAGGTTCCACATGATTCATTTAAATTACAAGAAGCAAATTACATAAAATTTTCAAGGCTATTTCTTTGCGACCAGTTTCCTCTTTCCTACAAAAACTTCTTCAGCCTGCTACTTTATCATTCTGTGGCAGAGATTGAAGCCCTTCTCGAAGGGCCTAAATCACAATTAATTTATCCAATTCATCATGGAAAAAAATTTGAAACAGAGTAATACTTTTTAGGCTAAATTCATATTTATGAGTTTTAAATCCTGAAATTATCAAAACATATAATATGTTAGAAGAGTGTGCTTCTTCTCCAAAAATATTAATCGTAACATTATGAAACAAACTATTAGGATTTTTTTTTCAGTGCATATAAAATACATGCAAGCAAAATGCATCAATATATATCTGTTGCTGGTGGTCCAAACCGAGAACGATTGACACGACGGTGTGAACGGGGTTCCGCCTGAGTTGTCTTGGTTGGTGCTGGTTGCGCTCCACCTTCCGCCAAGGAACCTGCAAACAAGCCTTGCACCACCACCAGGGTGGTGATGGCCCTCCGACGGTCAAGTCAGAGGAGATTGGAGGAGGAGAGATGATAATCCCAAGTGGGAGAGAGTGCTCTGGGAGGTATTGCTTACCCCCCCCTTCTCCCCCCAGCCGCATATATGCCTGGCTGGGAGGTCTCTCAGGGAGGTTTGTCGTCGTGGGGCACGATAGAATGGCCACTGACATGGCCGTTACGGGGCGTCGTGGAGCAGCGCCGGGTACGGTCATGGCAGGGCGTAGTGGAGCTCCGCTTTATACGGTCGATAAAGGAGATCGTGGGCAGCATCGGGTACAGCCGTTGCAGGGAGTAGTGGAGCAGGAGGCCGCGGCGTGCCTCTGGAGAATAGCCTGTCGTTATCAAAAGATCTCCGATTCGGGGTCGGAATGCTGGATCATAGGGCAGCCGACCCGAGGTCGGGCTGCGGAGCCGAGGAGGTCCGACTCGGGGTCGGAGTGCTGGATCATAGGGCAGCCGACCCGGGGTCGGGCTGCGGAGCCGAGGAGGTCCGACTCGGGGTCGGAGTGCTGGATCATAGGGCAGCCGACCCGGGGTCGGGCTGCGGAGCCGAGGAGGTCCGACTCGGGGTCGGAATGCTGGATCATAGGGCAGCTGTAGCTTTCCTGGATACGCGTGCCGATCACGTGGGGCATGGCGGCTCAATTCCCCCATAACAGTAGCCCCCCACTTCCGAGCCTGGAACCAGAAGGGGAACAGGTGAAGGGAGTGATGTTTCGAGATTGCCGCCATCCTTCGGAGAGGCGCGCGCGCTTCAAGCTTCCCGCCTTCTTTATGGCGTATGGCGGTTGCTGCTGACCTGGCAACCTGAGGATTTCGGCGGACATCCTTCCTTAATGGTGTCGATTCGCCTTTGGGGTGCGAGCGACCCTTCGGCGGCCAGGCGTCTTCTGGCGTCATCGAGGTGTCACTTGCCCTTTCGCCTATTTAATCGGGGGCCCTCCCCCGTCCGTCTTCTTCTTTACGGACATTTTCGAGTTTCTCCTTTGCGCTACCGTTGTTGCCGCCGAAACGTTCGCTTGCTTTTCCTTTGACGCTCTCGGAGCCGTTCTTCCTCCTCTTCAAGTGAGTTTCCCACTCTTCTACTTTGAGCTCTTCATACTTTTTCTTTTTGTACTAGTGCACCCCAGTCGTTCCGGCCTTTCCCTCCTTCTTGACCCCGTCCTGACCGTAGATTGGCCATTAGGGATGGGCGAAGTGGGAGCAGATAGCATCAAATCAAAACTGGTCGCCGAGGACTTAGACGGATTTGTGGCTCGGTACCACCTTCCCGAGGCCTGCAATGTCACGCTCCCAGGGCCTGAGGAGAGGATGTCTCATCCTCCCCGAGGGAAGATCGCCATCAATGAGGGCATCCTCCAAGCCGGGTTCCGCTTTCCCCCTTCAGACCTAGTCTTACAGGTGCTCCGGGGTTTAGGAATGGCACCGACGCAACTGGTGCCGAACTCGTGGCGTGCTCTGACGGTCTTCCAGGTTCTCTGTCGCTTGCATGCGATTCCCGCCACCTTGAACGTTTTCTGGGAGCTCTACGGCCTGAGCGGCCACCCCCAGGACAAAGGGTGGTGGTGCTTCGCAGCGCGGCGAGGGTGCGGCCTTGTCAAGGAGGGTCCTACCTCCATTCACCACTGGAAGGAGCGCTTCTTTTTCGTTGATGCAGACCCCTCCTGGGAAATCAGGGCAATCTGGGGGACGCCGGTGAAGTCCCCAATTGGCCTGTCGAAGTTGTCGAGGGAGGAATCCGAGGGCGTCGCCGCCTTGAAGGGGTTGGTCGCCGAGGGCCAGCTTCCCCCGGTGGGCCGCCTTATTTCTGAGGATACCTTGGTGAACGTCGGTTTGAGCTCGGTCCCCACCGACCGTGAGTCCGCCATCGTTTCTTTAGCTCTTTTCTTCTCTTTCGTTCCTTTTCCTTTCGGTTTCTCAGTCCCTGACCATCCCGTCCTTCTTGCAGAGGTCGACGACGTCATGCGGTCGGTGAAGTCGAAGGCTGTTGGTAGGGCGTCCCTGCTGGAAGCAGTCCGGAGGAGGAAACGAGCTCTTCCGAGCGGGGCCCCACCGGCGAAGAAGTCCCGTAAGGAGATACCTCCGATGCCCGACCGACGAGTCCGGGCCCACCGGTCAGGGAGATGTCGTGGGCACCGACCGGCAGCTGACGCTGTACCAGCCCTCCGGTGGTAAGGTTGCCGCTACTCCGGAGGTGCCACCTGAGCCTGCTCAAGACGGACGGGTCGGACGTGATCGGTCCCCGACCCGGCCTTCGACTCGGTCGGCTCCTGATGACTCGAGGAGGGACGCGCCGAGGCCCCGGCCGAGCGGGACCCTATCAATTCCTGGGGCGACCCCCGCCCCGAGCGCGATCAGTCGGACTCTTCCCCAGGCGATGGATAAGGGTAAGGCTGCAGAACCACCATCCGGCTCCGGGGAGAAATCGGGGTCTGCCTTCACTACCGATGGCGCCCGAAATCTCATCGAAACAGTGTTGCTGGAGAAGGACCGTCGGCGGGTCCGGGAGTTGGATGTCTCTGACGTTGGGGCCGCCAGCTGCGTCTGTCTCATGTCGGTGAGTGTTCTTCTGGCCGTCTTTCACCATTTATTGGCTCTGTTGTTCTCCGCCTGACTCCCTTATCTTTCCTATTTCTTAGCTCGCCCAGTACATGATCCGTCTGGAGGAGTGCTACAAGGAACAGGCGGGGCTTTTGGCGAAGGCCGAGGACCGGCTGAAAGCAATGGAAGAGGGAGGCCGGGCTGCGGCAGGCAGGACGACCGGGGACCTCGAGGCGAGGCTCCGGGAGGCCGAAGAGCGGGCACTCGGCTTCGCCGCCCTGGAGGAGCAACTGTCAGAGGCTCGGGAGCAACTCAAAGCGCCTCGGGCCTCGAAAGCAGGGTCAAGAAGGCGGAGGAACGGGCTGAAAAGCAGTCCCGGAAGATCGCGGACTATCGAGAGCGGTGGGAGAAGGCCCAGCGGTCTGCCGACAACGCCTGCGACCGAATCCGCTCTTTTGAAGCCAAACTAGGCGAACTGGAGTCGGCCCTGGAGAAGCCATGCACGGACGTCCAAGAGCTCCGTTCGCGCCTGAAGGAAGCCGAGGCCGCTCGGGTTGCTACCGAGGCGAAGCATAAAGAGGCTCAGGCTGATCTGCTGAGGGTCTCCTCTGAGGCCGAAGGCCGGATTGTGGCGAAGGTCTTGGAGGCCAAGGCTCAGATTATGGAGCGAGCTGAGGCGGAGCTGGCCGAGAAGAGGGCGGAAATCGGGCGTCAGGCGGTAGAGGCTTATCGCCAGTCCGCCGAGTTCGCCCATGATATGTCGGAGGCAGTGTGGACCTATCGCCAGTCTGACGAGTTTGTCCATGACGCGTCGGACGCGGGGGCCGAAGCCTTCACCTTGGGCTTCGAGGAGGGCCTGGCAAGGGTGTCGGCTAAGTATCCCGAAGTTGACCTGAGCGAGATCTCCCTCCTGGACTCCTCTCCGGCGCCATCGCCTGCTGGTTCTCCTGCTGCTTCCCTACCTCCCGCTGACGAGCCCGGCGTTCCCGACTCGGGAGTTCCTCCAAGCTGACCTCTTGTACCTTCCATTGTCTTTTTTATTTTTGTATGTCGGCGTTTTGCCCAATTGTATGGGCCTCGGCCCTGAAAATTAATGCACGTTGAATATTTCTTCATCTCGCCCTTGTCCTCTTTTTTTTTTTTTTTTTAGCTCTTGGTTGCTTCTTGCTGACTTTTGATTCCCGAAGTTCTTCCGGCGCTAGGCCAGGCATCCGAGGGTTAAACCTCAGGAAACTCTTCCGGCGCTAAGCCAGGCATCCGAGGGTTAGGCCTCAGGAAATTCTTCCGGCGCTAAGCCAGGCATCCGAGGGTTAGGCCTCAGGAAATTCTTCCGGCGCTAAGCCAGGCATCCGAGGGTTAGGCCTCAGGAAATTCTTCCGGCGCTAAGCCAGGCATCCGAGGGTTAGGCCTCAGGAAACTCTTCCGGCGCTGAGCCAGGCATCCGAGGGTTAGGCCTCAGGAAATTCTTCCGGCGCTAGCCAGGCATCCGAGGGTTAGGCCTCAGGAAACTCTTCCGGCGCTAAGCCAGGCATCCGAGGGTTAGGCCTCAGGAAACTCTTCCGGGCGCGTAGGGCCAGGCATCCGAGGGTTAGGCCTCAGGAAACTCTTCCGGCGCTAAGCCAGGCATCCGAGGGTTAGGCCTCAGGAAATTCTTCCGGCGCTAAGCCAGGCATCCGAGGGTTAGGCCTCAGGAAACTCTTCCGGCGCTGAGCCAGGCATCCGAGGGTTAGGCCTCAGGCAACTCTTCCGGCGCTAGGCCAGGCAACCGAGGGTTAGTCCTCAGGGAATTCTTCCGGCGCTAGGCCAGGCATCCGAGGGTTAGTCCTCAGGGAATTCTTCCGGCGCTAAGCCAGACATCCGAGGGTTAGGCCTCAGGAAATTCTTCCGCTCGCTGGTCGACCAAGGCTGGCGCAAGCCGAAGCGACCGGTCGGGGCTTCCGGCTAGTCTGCTCCCGGGATGATCATCGGGTTAGCCAGGCATCCGAGGCCCGAGCCTCGGGAGATTCCACTCGTTGGTCGGCCAAGGCTGGCGCAAGCCGAGGCGACCGGTCGGGGCTTCCGGCTAGTCTGCTCCCGGGATGATCATCGGGTTAGCCAGGCATCTGAGGGTTGTCAAGCCTCAGGAAAATTCCGCTCGTTGGTCGGCCAAGGCTGGCGCAAGCCGAGGCGACCGGTCGGGGCTTCCGGCTAGTCTGCTCCCGGGATGATCATCGGGTTAGCCAGGCATCTGAGGGTTATCAAGCCTCAGGGAAATTCCACTCGTTGGTCGGCCTAGGCTGGCGCAAGCCGAGGCGACCGGTCGGGGCTTCCGGCTAGTCTGCTCCCGGGATGATCATCGGGTTAGCCAGGCATCCGAGGGCCGAGCCTCGGGAGATTCCACTCGTTGGTCGGCCTAGGCTGGCGCAAGCCGAGGCGACCGGTCGGGGCTTCCGGCTAGTCTGCTCCCGGGATGATCATCGGGTTAGCCAGGCATCCGAGGGCCGAGCCTCGGGAGATTCCACTCGTTGGTCGGCCTAGGCTGGCGCAAGCCGAGGCGACCGGTCGGGGCTTCCGGCTAGTCTGCTCCCGGGATGATCATCGGGTTAGCCAGGCATCGAGGGGCCGAGCCTCGGAAGATTCCACTCGTTGGTCGGCCTAGGCTGGCGCAAGCCGAGGCGACCGGTCGGGGCTTCCGGCTAGTCTGCTCCCGGGATGATCATCGGGTTAGCCAGGCATCCGAGGGCCGAGCCTCGGGAGATTCCACTCGTTGGTCGGCCTAGGCTGGCGCAAGCCGAGGCGACCGGTCGGGGCTTCCGGCTAGTCTGCTCCCGGGATGATCATCGGGTTAGCCAGGCATCTGAGGGTTGTCAAGCCTCAGGGAAATTCCACTCGTTGGTCGGCCTAGGCTGGCGCAAGCCGAGGCGACCGGTCGGGGCTTCCGGCTAGTCTGCTCCCGGGATGATCATCGGGTTAGCCAGGCATCTGAGGGTTATCAAGCCTCAGGGAAATTCCACTCGTTGGTCGGCCTAGGCTGGCGCAAGCCGAGGCGACCGGTCGGGGCTTCCGGCTAGTCTGCTCCCGGGATGATCATCGGGTTAGCCAGGCATCCGAGGGCCGAGCCTCGGGAGATTCCACTCGTTGGTCGGCCTAGGCTGGCGCAAGCCGAGGCGACCGGTCGGGGCTTCCGGCTAGTCTGCTCCCGGGATGATCATCGGGTTAGCCAGGCATCCGAGGGCCGAGCCTCGGGAGATTCCACTCGTTGGTCGGCCTAGGCTGGCGCAAGCCGAGGCGACCGGTCGGGGCTTCCGGCTAGTCTGCTCCCGGGATGATCATCGGGTTAGCCAGGCATCCGAGGGCCGAGCCTCGGGAGATTCCACTCGTTGGTCGGCCTAGGCTGGCGCAAGCCGAGGCGACCGGTCGGGGCTTCCGGCTAGTCTGCTCCCGGGATGATCATCGGGTTAGCCAGGCATCCGAGGGCCGAGCCTCGGGACATTCCACTCGTTGGTCGGCCACTTGTCGCTCGCCGCCCATCGGGGTTTCTCTGTGCCCAGCCGCGACCGTGTTTCTCCTCTCCTCCAAGCGTTGCCTGGGGGGAACACGAGAAGGGTATTAAACGCTAATTAATGCGTTACCTGGGAAATCGGATCGCCAGTTGCTGCTGGTGAGGAGTGTTAGTTGAGCGGCCGCGATACGCGGGTTCTTCGAGGAGGATGCGGCCTGGGCGCGAGCGGAGACACGTGGACCTAGGGGTATACGTCACCCGGATCGTCCTGCACAAAGAATGCGATTTAAGGAGAATGACGCTTAGGAAATCGCGGGGAGATACGCCTCGGGAGCCGGAACGGCTCCGGATTCAGTGCGCCTGCATTTATTGGAGCCACCCGTATCGGAACTACCAGGGGGCCGCAGCTTGGCTATAAATACAGGTGCAGGTACGATGGAATTTGCTAAGCCGGAGCTGCAGGTTGCCATGGATCGCGGACCTCCTCCTTGGCATATGACTGAGAGACTCCTGTCGAAGGAAAGGGGAGGCGCTCCCCTTACAACTTCAGCCAACTAGCCGTTTCATCTGGGATCAACAAGGAGGGTCTCCCCGGCGGAACTCCGCTCTAGGCGTTTCATCCGGGATCACATCTCCCCTCCTTGAAGTTCAGCCTCCCGGTTGAGCTCTGCGCCGGACGCTCAATCCGGGACCGCGCCTCCATATACTCTTCCCCCTCGAATCCCTTCTCTTTCCTACCACTGGGGAAGATGGGAATATCCTTTGGAGGCGGCGTTCCCCTGGGGGCAGCGGGAGCTTCTTCTGCGGCGGCTCCTCCTCTTTTTGGTGAGGTGCTGGATGGCGCCTCCGGTTAGAAGCACCCACTTCTGGTGGGACTGCAGCCGCCCTGGGTTGAGGGTTTGGGTCCCCACCTCTTCTTTACTTTCTTTACTCCCTAATTCCCCTCTGGGAATTCCTTGTAATCACACGAGCACGCCACTGTAACCAGAAATTATTGAAATGAAAAGTATTGCACCTTTTTAAATTGTCTTTCTGGCCTTGTTGTTCTACTGGTAATACATCCGCAGGTTAGCGGAATTCCAGCCCCTTGGAATTTCTCGGCCATCTAGGGCTTCCAACTGGTAGGAGCCAGGTCGGTTTACCCAACGAACTTTATACGGGCCTTCCCAATTTGGCGCTAGCTTCCCACCTTCCGTAGGTTGAGATGCCTTAGCTCGCCTCAGCACCAGATCTCCAATTCTGAAAAGCTTCGGTCGGACTTTGGAGTTGTAATACCGGGCCACCCTCTGCTGATACATTGCCATCCGTACCTGAGCCATTTCCCTTGCCTCTTCCAAGAGATCCAAGTTCCCTCGGAGTTGCTCTGAATTGGCCTCGGGTCGGTGCGCGGCCACCCGAGGCGAGGGGAGTCCGAGCTCCACGGGGGCAACGGCTTCCGTGCCATAGGTTAGGCTGAAAGGCGTCTCTCCAGTAGGAGTCCGTTGTGTGGTCCGATACGCCCAAAGGACATTCTCGAGTTCCTCGACCCAAGCTTGCCCCGTCCGGCCGATCCGCGCTTTGATACCTTGGAGGATTGTCCGATTTGTGACCTCGGCCTCGCCGTTGGTTTGGGGATGCGACACGGATGTGAACCGATGCTCGATCCCGAATTCCTCGCAGAAGTCCCGGAAGTGCTTGTTATCAAACTGTCGACCGTTATCCGAGATGAGGACCCGAGGTACTCCAAATCGGACAATGATGTTCTTCTTCACGAACTTCCGGACTTGTGCCTCCGTGATGGTGGCCAGTGGCTCTGCCTCCACCCACTTGGTGAAGTAGTCGATGGCGACAATCAAAAATTTCCGCTGGGCCGAAGCGACGGGGAATGGTCCGAGGATATCCATTCCCCATTGTGCGAAGGGCCAGGGCGCGGTGATTGGCGCCAAGGGGACAGAGGGGACTCTCTGGACGTTGGCGTGGCGCTGGCAGGCGTCGCATTTCCGCACGTGGTCCTTCGAGTCCTCCATCAAGGTCGGCCAATAGTAGCCTTGCCTCATGATCTTATGCGCCAAGGACCTAGCCCCCAAGTGCGATCCGCAGATGCCTTCGTGGACTTCGCCGAGGGCGTAGGCCGCTTCCGCGGGGCGGAGGCACCTTAAGAGGGGGGCGGTAAACGAGGTCCGATACAGCCTCCCTTCATAAAGTACGTAGTGGGCGGACTTCTTTACAAGCCGCCGGGCCTGATCTTCGTCTTCAGGGAGGATTCCTTCGGCGAGGTAGGCGACGAGCGGGTTCATCCAAGACGGCTCCGGATCAATTGCCATCACCGCTCCAGCCCCGTCAATGCTCGGGGCATCCAGGGTCTCCAGGTAGATTGCCCTCGACAAGTTGTGCGCGTCTGCGTCCACTAGGCGGGACAACCTGTCGGCCCTGGCATTTTCGCTCCTCGGGACCTGCTGAATGTCAACACTGCCGAGGTCGGGAATGAGTGTTTGCACCTTCCGGACGTAGCTCTGCATGGTCGGGCTCCGCGCCTCGAACTCCCCTCGAACCTGCCCGACCACCAGCTGGGAGTCGGTGAAGACTTTCAGACGCCGGATGCCGAGCTCCTTGGCGAGTTTGAGTCCCGCGACTAGGGCCTCGTACTCCGCCTCATTGTTAGTCACTGGAAATCCGAACCTCAAGGCATACTCGGCTATCACTCCATCGGGATTGGTGAGGACCAGCCCAGCCCCTCCACCTTCAGGGTTCGACGATCCGTCAATGTGGAGCGTCCAGATCGGGAGATCGAGGCTGGGTGTCTCCGGCGGCTTAGGTTCCGCCTCCTGCACAGTGCACTCAGCGAGAAAGTCCGCGAGTACCTGGGCCTTGATGGCTGGTCGGGGCTGGTAGCGGATGTCGAACTCACCAAGTTCTACTGCCCACTTCACCAGCCGTCCCGCATTCTCTGGATTGCTGAGAATCCGCCGCAGTGGTTGATCGGTCAAAAGAGTGACAGAATGAGCCTGGAAATAGGGGCGAAGCCTCCTGGTCGCAGTCAGCAGCGCGAAGGCGATCTTCTCAGCCTTCGTGTACCGCGTCTCGGCATCCCGGAGGACTCGGCTGATGTAGTATACAGGCTTCTGAAGTCTTGCCTCTTCCCGAACCAGTACTGCGCTGACTGCGGTTGGGGAGACCGCCAGGTAAAGGTAGAGCATCTCCCCTTCTTGCGGCTTGGACAGCAGGGGAGGAGACGCCATGTACTCCTTGAGCTGGTCGAACGCCGCATGGCATTCGGCCGTCCAGAGGAAGTCTTTTGGGCGCTTCAACACCTTGAAGAATGGTTGGCAGCGTTCGGCCGACTTTGCCACAAATCGTCCGAGCGCGGCGACCCTTCCAGCGAACTCCTGAACCTCCTTCACTTTGGTCGGAGGGGACATATCTTGGATGGCTTTGATCTTGTCCGGGTTGGCCTCGATCCCGCGCTGGT
Organism: Phoenix dactylifera; assembly: GCF_009389715.1. Lineage (NCBI taxonomy): Eukaryota > Viridiplantae > Streptophyta > Magnoliopsida > Arecales > Arecaceae > Phoenix > Phoenix dactylifera. The sequence goes on from NC_052396.1 coordinate 881,433, forward strand.
TGACAATGAAACCGAGGAACCTCCCGGCCGAAGCACCAAAAGCGCACTTCGCTGGGTTTAGCTTCATGCGAAACTTTCGCAAGGTGGTGAAAGTCTCCTCCAGATCTGCAATGTGCTGGTCTGCATGGCGGCTTTTTACCAGCATATCGTCCACGTACACCTCCATATTCCGGCCGATCTGCTCCTTGAAGATTTTATTGACGAGGCGCTGGTAAGTGGCGCCAGCGTTCTTCAGACCGAAGGGCATTACCTTGTAACAGTACAGCCCCCGGTCTGTTATGAAGGCAGTTTTCTCCTCGTCCTGTGGAGCCATCATTATTTGGTTGTAGCCGGAGAAGGCGTCCATAAAAGACAGTAGCTGATATCCGGAAGTCGCGTCGACCAGTTGGTCTATCCGTGGAAGCGGAAAGCTATCCTTGGGGCACGCCTTGTTCAGGTCGGTGTAGTCGACGCACATCCTCCACTTCCCGCTCGCCTTCCGGACAAGTACGACGTTTGCCAGCCACTCGGGGTAGCTCACCTCTCTTATGAAACCTGCCTCCAAGAGTTTGTCTACCTCCTGGTCGACCACCCTGATCCGATCCGGGGCACAGTGTCTCTTCTTTTGCTTTACCGGTCGGTGGGTCGGGTCGACGTTGAGGGCGTGAGAAATGACCTCCGGGTCGATCCCAGGTACATCGGCCGCCGACCAGGCAAACACATCTGCATTGGCTCGGAGGAATTCCACTAACCGGAGCCGAGCTTCCAAGTCGAGGTTGGCACCGACCCGGACCGTGCGGTCCGGGCGGCCTTCTTCGAGGGGAACTTCGATTACGCCCTCGGCCGGCTCCCCGTGCCGCAAGGCCACTTCGTCTCTGGCGTAAAGTGACTCGACGCTTAGGGCCTCCATGGGCTTCTTCCCTTTGAGAGTTGCTAGGAAACACTGCCGTGCGGTCGGCTGGTCACCTCGGACCTCTCCAATCCCGGCCGCTGTGGGGAACCGCATGAGCAAATGGTAGGTAGAAACCACCGCGCGAAGGGCGTTCAGTCCGGGTCGTCCGAGGATAGCGTTGTAGGCCGAGGGGACACGGACGACCAAGAACCCGAGCCGCACCGTGGCTTCTGCGGGTGCAATGCCCGCAGTCACAGGCAGCTCGATGACACCTTCGGCCGAGATAGCGTCTCCAGTGAATCCTATGAGGGGGGTGGATGTTTTGTGCAACAATTGTCGGGGAAAGCCCATCTTTTGGAAGGCCTCGTAATACAAAATATCAGCTGAGCTTCCACTATCCACAAGAACACGCCTTACATCATAGTCCGCCATAGTGAGAGAGATCACCATGGCGTCATCGTGGGGAGTCTGAACCCCCTTTACATCTTCATCACAAAAAGTGATTACATTTCCGACCCGCTGCCTCTTCGCGACGGCCACTCCTGATACTTCCGCCGAGCCCCCTGCGTTCCTCACGGGCCGAGAGCAGCCCCCAGTGATGGTGTGGATCACTCCCGCAACGGGTCGATTCTGCTCCCGAGGCTCCTGAGGGGCCGGGTCGGCTGGACGCGGGTCTGCGGGGGGACGTCGGTCGTTTACATATCGACCGAGACGTCCTCGGCGAATGAGAGCCTCGATCTCGTCCCGAAGCTGGAAGCAGTCTTCGGTATCGTGGCCGTGGTCTCGGTGGTACTCACAGTACGCCCGAGAAGGCTTCCTCCCAGGGATCTTCTTCATCTGCCTCGGAACCGGGAGGTCCTCCCGCCCCTTGACCTCCATGAGGATCTGGGCCCGGGGGGCCAGGAGTGGGGTGTACCGGTTGAAGCGTCGGTGCGGAGAACGAGGGCGTGTGGCGCCGTGGTTCCTTGCTGGTGACGGGCTTCTGCGCCGGCGTTGAGGCGTCGGGCTCCTCCTCTGGGGTGCCTCTTTTCGCCTTTTCTTCCCGGGCTTTAGAGGGGCTTCGGCGGCCTCCTTGTTCCGGTGGGAGGCTGCCTCCTCGGCGTCTGCATACTGGTTTGCCCGAGACAACAGCTCCGGGAAGCTCCGCGGCAGACGTTTGTCCAGGGAGAAGGTGAGTCTGCCCTTCCGGAAGCCTCGCTTCAGGGCTGAGAGAGCCACCTCCTGGCTCAAATTCCGGACCTCCAGTGTTGCCTTGTTGAAGCGGGTGAGATAATCCCGCAGGCTCTCTCCCTCGTTCTGCCGGACATCGAAGAGGGAGTCGGAGACCAGTCTTCGCCGGCTACTGACGGCGAAATGGCTGATGAAGAGACGGGTGAACTGGTGGAAGGACTGGATGGAATTAGCCTCCAGGCCGGCGAACCACGCCCTTGCCGGGCCGCGGAGGGTCGCCGGGAAGGCCTTGCAGAGGAGAGGATCCGATGCTCCATGGAGGAGCATAAGAGTCCTGAAACTCTCCACGTGGTCCCGTGGGTCCGCCGCCCCGTCGTAGGGTTCGATCGCCGGCATTTTGAACCCCGGCGGGTTTAGGGTTCGCAGGATCCTTGAGGCAAGCGCCGGCTGGGAGGAGATTTCCAAGTCGGCGAAGGGATCTTTGGAGTGGCCCTTCAGGACCTGGAGCTGTCTGTGGAGATCGTCCACCCGCCGGTCCAGGGAGCGCGACCGGTGGGTGGGAGACAAGGAGCGGCGCGAGGGGGACCGACTGGAGTGCGGGCCCCTCGAGGACTGGGGTGTCTGAGAACGCGCCCGGGTCCGCCTCTCGTACCCCGCGCAGCTCCGATGAGAAGGTCCTGGCAGAATGGACCGCACTCGAGAATCCTCCCCGCGCCGGCGCTCCTCTCCATGGGAGAGGAAGGAGCGCGGGTTGTGAGGAAGAGGCGAGTGCTCGGGGAGCAGCGGCTCCTGAGCCCGCTGCGGCACCCGAGAGATCACACCCTGCAGATTCTGCACTGCCTCCGCGAGGGTGCGAACCTGCTGGGCTAGCTGGTCGAACTGAGCAGGTTCGACCGTCTGAATGGGAGGAGAAGCGGTGGAATGCTGCTGAGAGTGTGTTGGGGACGCAGCAGCCTCCCGGCCAGAGGCGCGAGAGGCTCCGCGACCGGAAGCATTGGAAGCTCCGCGACCACCTCGCCGTGCCATTACGACCGTTCTGAGATTCGGTGCCCTCCTTCTAGCGCCAACTGTTGCTGGTGGTCCAAACCGAGAACGATTGACACGACGGTGTGAACGGGGTTCCGCCTGAGTTGTCTTGGTTGGTGCTGGTTGCGCTCCACCTTCCGCCAAGGAACCTGCAAACAAGCCTTGCACCACCACCAGGGTGGTGATGGCCCTCCGACGGTCAAGTCAGAGGAGATTGGAGGAGGAGAGATGATAATCCCAAGTGGGAGAGAGTGCTCTGGGAGGTATTGCTTACCCCCCCTTCTCCCCCCAGCCGCATATATGCCTGGCTGGGAGGTCTCTCAGGGGGGTTTGTCGTCGTGGGGCACGATAGAATGGCCACTGACATGGCCGTTACGGGGCGTCGTGGAGCAGCGCCGGGTACGGTCATGGCAGGGCGTAGTGGAGCTCCGCTTTGTACGGTCGATACAGGAGATCGTGGGCAGCATCGGGTACAGCCGTTGCAGGGAGTAGTGGAGCAGGAGGCCGCGGCGTGCCTCTGGAGAATAGCCTGTCGTTATCAAAAGATCTCCGATTCGGGGTCGGAATGCTGGATCATAGGGCAGCCGACCCGGGGTCGGGCTGCGGAGCCGAGGAGGTCCGACTCGGGGTCGGAGTGCTGGATCATAGGGCAGCCGACCCGGGGTCGGGCTGCGGAGCCGAGGAGGTCCGACTCGGGGTCGGAGTGCTGGATCATAGGGCAGCCGACCCGGGGTCGGGCTGCGGAGCCGAGGAGGTCCGACTCGGGGTCGGAGTGCTGGATCATAGGGCAGCCGACCCGGGGTCGGGCTGCGGAGCCGAGGAGGTCCGACTCGGGGTCGGAATGCTGGATCATAGGGCAGCTGTAGCTTTCCTGGATACGCGTGCCGATCACGTGGGGCATGGCGGCTCAATTCCCCCATAACAATATCTTTTTCAATCTCAGAAGCAACTGTAAGAAGGCCTTAGCCCTATATGCTTAAAAGAAATACTAAGCATATAATGGTGGAGATCTAAAACACAAAAATGCATCAAGTGGGTCTGGGGTCGGGGGTGCGCGACTGAAAAGCAGTCGTTGCTTCACGATATTCGTCGACTACTATGGGAGTGCAGTTCCTACCTGACCGCACATATTTATCGAGAGGCAAACTGTGCTGTTGAATGGATTGTCTCCTTTGCTGCTCATCACTTGAAAGGTTTTATTTAGACGGACCACGTGTCTGCGCCGGAGCCTCTTTGCAGCCTTCTATTTTCTGACTTTCTTGGCCGCATTCACACCCATCGAGTGTGAGAAGCTGTTGTACCTAAAAAAAAAACACAAAAATGCAAGAATAATGCTAAACTTTGGTTTACATCATGCCCAATGGGCTTAAAATCACATGCCAGTGCAGCCCCTAGTCATGTTCGGGGCTTCTTTTTTTTTTTTTTTTTTTTGCTTTTGCTAAGGTGGGCAGGTCAGACTATGCGAGTACAGACACATCCAACAAAATCAAAAACAACACATCCCAGAATGCCCTGGGCAACTCATCATCCGAGATCCACAATGTGTTACCAGAATGATTAGCCACATAAGCGGCTACCCAGTCCGCCGAGCCATTGGCATTCCTAAGAACGTGCTTTGCTTGGAACGCCACTCCGTCCCAGCCATCAACTAAATATTCCGAAGCAATGGGTGGTCCCCGTTCAGACCACACGGACCCCCTGAATCCATCCTATCACTGTGGCCGAATCATCCTCCACAATGATAGAGTCAGCCCGCAAAACGCGATGAGCGTTAGCGAATGCCCGCCTAAGTCGCCCGCAACTCGGCTCCGAAAACAGTGGTGTAATAGAGCTGATATCCATCAGCAGCCATCATTCTCGTATGCGAGTCCTTGATGACAAAGCCCGCGCCCCTTCTGTCCCCGCCATCCATAGCCGACGGGTCACTTCAACCAAAGCTCAAACCTATCAAGCAACTTTGGAAGGAAAGTTCTGCGTACATCCCCCCCTCAACGGCTAGTTTTTAGAAAGAAATCCTTCCCCTATTCCAATACAGGAAAGGTGTGATTTCCAGCCATGCACCTCTCGGCCTCCAACGGTTATATTACCGTTGCACACCCCAATTCAAATCTTTTAAAAACCTCAGCACCTTTTTCTTCCCTTCCCCGCTTCCTTCTTTTAACAGGCATATTTCCCACCTATTCAGGTGAGGATGAGAACCCGTTAGATCCCTCGCCTGTTTAGCTCTTTCGTTTTCAGTCTTCTCCTTTCTCTCCGAAAAAAAAAAAGCTTCTCTTTTGCTGGTGATGATTCTTTATTTTTCTGCGTGCAATGGTTTTGTTTTCTAGGTGACCTTTTCCTCCGGCAATGGAAACCCCATCATCCATGAGAAGGGTCACATGGTCTCAGGCCTCCGCTGCCTCTCGTAAGCAAAAACCTCCCTCTTTTTATGGGAAAGACTGGTCTTGCTCTCTCTTCTTTTTGTTATACGACTTTGTGGGTAATTCTTCTTGCTGCTTCCCTCTTTTTCAAAAAAGCAGAGAAGAACAAGAAAGATGATGCCTTTGCAAGCTCAAGAAACGGTGAGAGTGCGGCACTGCTCGACATCACGAACGATTCTCCCATCGTAGGCCTTGCGACGGGGAGCCTGATCGAGAAGACTCCTTCGTCTTGGGCGGTGAAGAGCAGGGTTGGAGCCAAACGGACTCCTGGGTCGGGCGAGGCGTTGCTCCGGGGCCAGGTGAAGGCACTTCTGCAGAAGGTAGAGGAAGAAACTGAGCTTGTCAATAACCATCCTTCGGGGCATCCAACAGCATCGTTCGGGGCTCTGTCGGGCCTTGTGGATTCATCGGCGCAGCAGCTTTCGTGCCCCTACTCCAGGCTTGTTGAAGGAAGATGGTGTTCCGGATGATGCCAAGATGCCTTATGCTATTAGAGATGCCACAATTCCTCAGCAGGTCTGAATTACTTGTTCTTTTATATTTTCTTCCCTCTTTTCTTATTTGTTAGTTTGGAAATTACGGTTCTAAGTAACATTTCATTGCTTTGTTCCATGTTTGTTTGTTTTTTTGTTTTTTGAATTATTATATAACTTGGTGCTGGAAATATTCGAGCTTTCCTTCAGTTGTTTTTCCTAATGCCTAGATGGTGGGCTGCTGAAAGTAGAAGGTTATTACAATTGTTGAAAAAAAGAAGAATAAGAAAAGAGAATTGTATTTCTGTCTGTCAATTACAATGTAATATTAGAAGGTTGACGAAGTTTGATAAGGCTGACTAAGTTTGGCACACTCAATCAATCAATAAATTCTAACACTCATGTTAGTTAATTTTTTTATCTATTTCTTAATTACTCGGTAAGGTGCATCTCTAAAACTAATTTCACTTATTATGTCTATCATTTCATCTTGATCAAATTTTTACGTAGGATTTAAAATTCCTTCATCAAATTACTTAAGTACGTACTGTTTCATCTGTTTATCTGAAACAGGAGGAATCTCTCGATTTGCAAGAGTGTCTGATTAGCCGAGCATTGCTATTTGATGACTCCCCTGGGAAGTCAGAAATATCCGATGCTTCGACGATGTCGTCGTCTCTAACTTGCCGAGGGAGTGAAAGCAGCAGTAACCCAGAGAAATCACCCGAGGATGATGACATCTCTTCTATCCGGTCCCTTCAGGTCGGTGCAAGTATTGAAGAGGACGACGGCGAAGATATCGTGGAAGACGAAGAGGAAACCTACGACGAGGAAGCCGAAGAAGATGTTGTTGATGAAGAAGACGGTGAGGTTTTCAACAATTTGTGTGAAGGTCTGAGCAAGATGTCGGTGCAGGAGGTGGTGAGATTGCCTGAGTTCACTGGCAAGCACACACGGTTCATCTACAACAGCGACGACGAGATCGAAGGTCAAGAAGCGGAAGTCGGCGCAGGAGAAGGCTGTTTCGCCGAATGTTTTGGTACTGAGGGGGCTTCCTGCACCTGAGGGAAGCACATGCGCTTCCCGGAGGAAGAAGAAGACTGATATCTTGGACTTGTTGTTTTGGTTGTCTTTCCCTGACACCATTTTGACCGTCTTTTGTTTTGGTGTTTGTTAGTTCATATTCCAATTTCATTCTATTTTAGTTTTCATTCCTTCATCAAGCATTGGTGGTTCCAATTCTATTCTAATAAAGCAGCATTTTGGAGGTTTATATTTTAGACTGGAAACACAGATATTTCTCAAAAGAAAAGAAGAAACTAAAGCTGTTATTGCAATGATTTGAAGCTCACCGTATTTACCTTCCAGGAATAGGGTAAACCACCATTTTATAGATGGTTTATGTTTTTCAGGATTCTAGATTCAAAGTGGTTCAATGGTACTACTGTTCCGCTGATTGAGGTGTGAGAGGTGCTCGGAGAAGGGGGTTTGATTATGCCATTACACTATTTGAGAACTCCTAGTATTATCCTAGGGGAAGACTCAAGGACTGTCATCTGTTGGCTTACTAGAGCGCCGTTCGACCTAATTTTCTCTCATCTCACATTGGATGCCATCATGAGGGTCCCCTTGGATGTTTTGAGGGTCACCCCCATTACTAGATGTTCTTCGTACTAATGTTACATATGCTGTATCTACTCTAAAGCCGTAGAATTTAGGTTAACAGCACTTATCCCAGTTACGAGATGTTTTTCATACTGATGTCATATGTTGTATCTACTTCAAATAAGGCTACAAATGGGTTGGGTTGACCCATGACCTGACCTGACCCGATTCGGTTAGATCCGACCCGACCCATTTTAGAGGACCCGTGGGGCGGGTCGGGTTCTAAAATTGAACATGTTCTATTTTTTGGGCCAGATCTAGGTTTACTGAATATCGATCTGACCTGAACCCGATCCGTTTTTTTGGATCGTTTATCCAACGACCCGATCCAACCTAACCTGAAATCGGATTACCCATTTAGGCATGCAGGCCCACTGACGAGTACCGAAGCCCATCCACTGCTTTATTAAGCCTCCAACCAAGGCTCACCCAGAGCCATACGCCCATTCGCTCTCTCTTTCGAATCTTGATCTCTCGAGTCTTGATTCTCCCCAGAGGGCTAAGGCTGAGGAACAAGTGGCGCTCTATTCTCCCATGAGGTCGAGTCCCGATTCTCTCTTGCCCCCCTCTTTTTCTTCCCCTTCTTCGCTCTCCTCTCTCCAGATAGCTACCAACCCGATCCGATCTTCAATTGAGTTGGGTCTGGATCTAAAATTAAGACCTAACAAGAAATCGGGTCAGGTAGACCGACCCATTTGCACTTCTAACTCTAGGGCATCTACTCGTGCCACCTAAACAAAGAAAAAAAGAAGAAGTAGCGGCTCAGAGATCCCTTACATCCATTCCTCTATGTCTCCGTTTCTTGAAAGAAACTATTGCTTGAAACAAGTTATCACATAAATAAACAATAACTGGGTTTTTATCCACGGAGTCACGGAGATAGGGAGGGCCAGTATTTTGAAATACCATATTACGGGAGTGTACGTACGGACATGGCCATGGAAATGGGCCACATGGATGTACCTGACCCAGCCATTCTTCAATTCGAGTGGCTAACTAGCCTTCTTCATTGCTTTGGGCTGCTTTTAAGATAATTAGATAGTTGAATAATGATCTATTGTTGGTGTTTCTGGATATAATTAAATTTTTACGTATGCCATAAGCTAGACTTGATGTATACGGTCAATTTCAGTTTACATCAAGGAATTGGTCCAAGTAGACTATGTATGGATCAATCCTTTTCTTTTAAATGAGGGAACATGCATGGCTCAATCATGATCGAGGTTATGATTCAAGAATAAAATTATTTCTGCATGAGAGATATTCGTCAAACAATGCAGTTATAACACTGTATTATTGTATTTCTAATAAAATCTTTGAAACCCTGAAATAAGATTGCTTTAAATGTATTTTCGAGGACTAATATTACTACTTATAAAACCTAATAAATTCGCAGACAATTTCGCTGCCCTTCCCTTACAATCCATAGTCAAGTTTTAAAGGTCCAAAGACTTGCTCGTGTTGCAAAACAAGATCTAGAACGGTGAGGAAGATAAATATCATTTTTGGTTACAAAGATAATATCATTGATATTATCGAATAAGATCCATAAAAAAAGAAGAAAGAACACCACAGCCAATCTTCTTGTGTGCCTTTAATCTTATACATTTGGATTCCTCAGGTTTTAGCCATCTTTGAATGATAAAGCTCTTGAAAAAGAAGGAACTCCCATGAGCATAGTCAACTACATCGCTATCAAGAAGACTACAGATTTAGACTTTTCATGCTAATATTTGTGGTTGATGACAATGAAAATTATAGTAAATCATGATAAAAAAATCATTCTCTTTGCCGTCTAATGTAAGAACACCAATAATTTAATGACTATTATTTAGCACATCAAGTTTTTAATTTATTCCTCTAAACAGAGGTCAGATGATTTTAGAAGGAAATTTAAAGTTGCAGAAAACAATCGAGAAATAGCTAAAAACATTAAAATAATGATATTATTCAATTCTTATTGTTTAAAATTATTTTTTATGAAATGAATTATAAACTTACTTTAATTAGTTGAATAGTGAAATTTGATAAAAATCGGCTATTATAAGAAGATAATGGCCAAAAAAATCCTGTACCATCACAATAACTGCCATAATATTCTAGCAAGTGCTATCACATACCATGGTTTCAACTTCAAGACTTAGTGGAGCTACAAGTATGTGTAAGAAGTGATGGCGAGTGTTCCAATCAACACGGCAAGAATACTCGATCTCTCGAGTTCAAATGGTGTTATTGCAATGATTTGAAGCCCACTGTGTTTATATTTCCAGCTAGCCAATCTATTGGTTGTGCCTATTTTAACGTTGGATGGCGATGTGCTCAAAATCCGACAATTCAATTACAGACGGCCACATGGCACAGCAGAGGATAAGTTTCAGTTGGATTTATATTTTTGGATCAATCTATAAAAGGAAAAGCATAAATTAGCTCCTAAATTCTAAATTTTATGGAATACAAACTCTTCATTTATAAAAAGAACTCAAGCCCAGGCATGACCACAAAGCTACTAGCCCTCTGCTTCTTCTCCTTTATCCTTTTATATATCATATTCTTCAGAGCCCTATCTGACTTCATCATCGGAGGTCCTCCGGCCGGATGAACTTGGCAACCTTTTTTATTCTTCTTTTTGTATGCAGACCGGCGCTTCACCTTCCATTATAGCCAAATCGATTAGCACCCTTCTTGTCTCCCGATTATCAAACCAGATTTTGATGGCAAAAAATAGCTAGACATGTCCCATGTTAGAAATGAATTACCATTTTCCAACAAAAAAAAGATGTGGTGACATGTGGAGTAATCGAAACAATAATAATAACTCTTTTCATATAAATCTTAGTTAAATGGGATGGAGAGTATGCTAGAAATGTAGATAATATAATCATGCAAGTAACTTCTACCACTCACCTTGTCATTAAATGTTGCTTCAGATTCATGGAGACCGCCAATAGTCCATTGACAATTAATATGACATCCAATTGCTTGGAGACTAGAATCTTTGTGCCTACAAGAAGAGTGGAAATACTCTGTTGCTTCAAATGAATGCTAAGATACTATGTTTGTGATATCATTATGTACTTGCTCGTGCCTAGTCGGTCCTAGCTCATCACAGACTACAAGTAAAAGCTATCAGCATTAAGGGCTCGTTTGGTTCGCGGGAAAAGAAGGGGGGAAAGTGTGGTCAACGGGAAAGTAATGAGATGCCTCTTGTTTGGTTGGAGTTTTCAAAGGAGAGAGAAGGGAAAGTTATATTCCCATGGGAATATGATTCCCACATTTCATGGGAAAGTCTTTCCCATGAGAAACATGGGAAAGTTACTTTCCCATGAGGTGGGAATCACTCCATTTTTACTTTTTCCCAAAAAGTCCTTTCAGCATTAAAGAAGCATTAAAGAGGCATTAAAAACCTAATTTTTATTAAGGGCATAATAGGAATTATATATAACTTTCCTAGGAAAGTGGATGGCCAACCAAACATAAGTACCTTGGAAATTTGTCACTTTCCCATGGTCAACCAAACATGCCAAAATTACTTTCCTAGGCATCCTCTTCCTAGGAATTTGTTTCCCAGGAATCATATTCCTAGGAAGGAAAATGCTTCCCGCGAACCAAACGAGCCCTAAGAGACGAAGAGGAATTTCTTTTAATTCGATGTGCTCAGCAAGACAGAAGACTGCAATGAATTGTGTATCATTATGCAGCAAAACTTTATACCAAGGCTTCCAGACATTGTGCATTAGAAAAATATATCTACTTTGATCTTTTTCTTTGAAAATATTATCCGGATATCATAGGGGTCTTACTTTAGCACACCCACACTGCTAGTGGAAGATCTGCCATTGGGCCTTTTGCCACAAGAAATGCTTATATTTGGAGGAACAAGGAGCTTCTATAATTTATTTCGTTGAGGACTCATTTGATTTTCAGAAAAAAAAAATTCTTATAAAAAAATATTTTTTCTAAAAAGCTAATAGTTGAATATATTATCTGAAAAAATAGTTTTTGCATATATGATTGATAATGAAAAAGTAGTATATTTTAAAGTTACTTATATTTAGTTAAGTATCTACTTTCATGAAAAAGTTGTGTTAAATATTTATTGTGCCCTTAATAAACAAAAATATTTTATCTGATTCTATCTAAGAACTTAAAAATATTTTATAAAAAAATTATTCTAGTTTTTGACAGGCAGAAATTGGAGTTTTTATATCCAATATAATTTTTTTTGATAAAATATAAAAATTTTAATTTCATTGGATTTTTTTAAAAAATTTAAGCCAAATATATATATATATATATATATATATATATATATATATATATATATATATATATATATATATATATTATTGATCCTATTATTTTCCTTCATTCTTCCTGCAGAGCGTTAGCGGGAAGGCGTACCCATCGAGCTTCTAGATACTTTGGAGTTCTACGGAAATCCTTTGATGGGACGGGACCATGCATGGTCCCGCGGATTGATGAGGCCAAAGACCACTCCGGCATCACAGTATTTACGCCTCTTATAGTTCGATTGACCTGGAAGTCGACCCAGAACCTATGGATGCTTCTTTGGAAACCCACGACTACTCGCGTTGGAGACATTTATAAATAATGGGGGAAGTATCTTACTTCTTCCGTCTTGTCTAAAATAAAATAAAAACAATGCAAAGGCAAAATTTAGTAAAATATCTTGTCCGTATCAATACTTTAAAATAATAATAATATTTACTTCTACCAAGATATCCGATGGATTGATGGATCGAGAATTCGTATGAGCATAAATTTTGCCGTATATAATTTATTATCTAAAAAAAATTTGGATAAACAAAGAACCAAAAAAATATCTTTCGAATAGTTTTTTGGATGAGATCTTAAGTTGAAATAAATAATATCAAATCGGACCAGATCTACAGCCTATGTCCACTAGAAGACATTACAATATAGGTTTATTGAGCCTAACCGTGAACCAATCATGGTGCTTGTGATTATATTGGAATGGATTTAGGCTCTTGACATGACGAGGACGTCAAAATTTAAATAGCGGAAGTATGTGAGGATTGAGAAAGTGTAGATGCATATTCAGTCCTATTAAATTTTTTTTGGATAGATTTTTAGATGTTTATATAAAATTAAAAAATCTAAAAAAAATATGATTTTCATTTTTTGGTTAGCCTTTAACTTTAATTTCTGAGATCTCCGGACAACATGATGGGGCTCTGTCCAAATTATGGGCACCGAACATTAGGGCAGTTTGGCTTTTATTTTTAATGTTTTTTTGGTACAACGGTAGCTTATGTCAATCTAGCATGAGCACTACCAGCAAAATTAAGAAAAATAAGATGACACATGGGTGAAGAGGTGGGGATTGAAAAAATTAGTCAACAGACTTGGATTCCGGAGCTAACCAGCCTCTGTGAGCCGGCACGCATGTGCACTATTTTTCAATCGTTGCAAGTTGATCTCTAACGATATGTGGGATTCCGGCCATGAATTCAACTAACGAAACGTACAAAGGCCATTACAGCCATTGGCCAGTTTTTTAGGCTCCAAGCACATATAAAATAGGTCCTAGGAGGATTGCCTTCATGCCCTTGATACAGCCTATGACCATATGCGCCTATACTGAGATTTTTTAAGAGTTCTTTTAGCTGTTTTTTCTTATTTCTTTTTTGAAATCAAGAGGAATTTTCATTGAGGGAGTGCCCCAATTATATTTTGCACATAATCCAGGTTTTTTTGCCCGTGAAGAAATCTCATCTGCATACGAATTACTTGAATCAATTCTTTAAAGATATGTCTCTCCAGATTCAAATCTAATGCATTAAATTGCAAGCAGAGATGTATGAGCACTTAGCAGATCATTTTGACCAAAAATAATGCCCTATTTATTAAGAAAAGAATAAATGATATAAAAACAACTACACATTCGAACACATTACAACTACCTAATTGTCGGCTGACTGACCATTACACCATTCTCATCTAGCTGTCATTTGATTGTGAGAGCGCGCAGAATTTATCAGTTTTCCAAGCAACCAAGATTTATGTCAAAGAAATTTTCGAACTAGTAGAAATTTTGGGCTTTGCCAAGACTTTCTAGAATGTTAATAGTGTCAATACACTCTTCATGAAAGACCAAGACAGCAAGATATGGACCAATGATGAAGCCTCTACCACTTCTCTTTATCAACAGACAGCCAACCACTCTCAATCTTAATAAAGGGAGAAATATTAGATCAAATAACTAAAGACACTTTTGATATTGAAATATTAGATCCTAGGCATTATGTTAATTGACGAAATCATTGCCATTCATAAAAAAAATCTACCTCTTGAATCATCTCCAGCGTCTACCAAGCATGCAATTGACACCAATAGCTCAAAAGTTCCAGCTTACCATTTGGCTGGCATCAGGTGAGCTTTTTACATATAGTAGGAAGATTTTTTACCTCACATACCAATACCATATTCCACCGCCCTGTCACGAGCCAAACTCTATCCGTGCGGTGGAAATGTGGCACATAGTACGCCGCATAGGCCGTTTTCTATGAATAAATGAATGAATGAGACGACGAAGTTGGGAAATGGGAAGGTGTGAAGCAGTTTTGAATTAATGCAGTCGTAGTAGACCTCTAAAAAGGATTTCTTCTCTCTCCTCTGTTTGGCGATGATGGTGGCTGGCGTGAAGATTCCGCTTCGGGATCAGGTATCTCGAAGATCCCCTCCCCTTCAAAATTCCGACCCCGAACTTGGACCCCATCGCAACTTTCTCCCAAGAAAACGACCGCCGGGCGATTATTTAGCAAGATTCTAACCATAATTACAGATATAAAGGCAAGTGACGGCAAGATACTTACTCCACCTTATAAATATAACTAAGTATACAAGTCAAAAGTATCTGTATTAGTTTTTTTTTGGGAGGCGGAGCACAATTAAATTGGTTGCTTAAAAACTTGTCCAATTCAAAGCAGAAGTGCTTAAGTAACTCCAAAAATCACTTAGCAGAACTGTACCACATAATAAAGTAATATAAAGGCCTAGTAATTGAGTGGCTTTTTATATGTGATTTTTCTTAGTTACCATAACATTGCTGATTTCTCTATTCACAATGCACATAAAATATCTTTTCCAATACCAAACATCTACTTATTGAGGCACCATCATGGCGGCGATTCCAGCTAGAATCCAAGTAACGAATCATTCCAAATCGTTAAAAAACCGCTAGACCTTTCCACCGATGTCGTTTACTCCACACTCGCGCGAAAGAAGGATTCGCAGTGGACAGATCTCAAAGCAATCGGAAAGCTCTCATTCATTCTCCTGCACGTATCTCAAATCTAGATTCGTGCGAAGGAAGATGAATCGTTCTTTCGCGCGGAAGTTGCAACCCGAGTCCCACCCGTGACCGCGTCCCCAATTTCCGAAAAAAATTAATACATCGTATACATAAAGGGGCACCATCATAAATTCAAGTCGACTCACAAGAGATTCGCTGCCCCTGTCCTCCCATTCCTCCACGCGCCCGGCTCCTCTATATATCCGCGCCCCTCCCAATTACCCAGTGTCCTCCCAGATTCGGACCCCCAATCGAAGCCACCGGCATAAAAAAAGATGGAGGGCGGTGAAGAAAGAGAAGTAGAGAAGAGAAGTCAGTTACCGGCGGCGATGGATGGCGGGTGCGGGGCGATGACGGCGACGGTGTCGGCGATGGACGTGGAGAAGACCGCCGGCGGCGACGAGGAGGAGGTATCCCCGATCGAGCAGGTGCGGCTGACGGTGCCGACGACGGACAACCCGACGCTCCCGGTGTGGACGTTCCGGATGTGGTTCATCGGGATCCTGTCGTGCTCGCTGATGTCGTTCCTGAACCAGTTCTTCTCCTACCGGACGGAGCCGCTCATCATCACCCAGATCTCGATCCAGGTGGCGTCGCTGCCGGTGGGGCACTTCCTGGCGAGGGTGCTGCCGGCGGCGAAGTTCCGGCTCCCGGGGTTCGGCGATCGGCAGTTCAGCCTGAATCCGGGGCCCTTCAACATGAAGGAGCACGTGCTGATTTCGATCTTTGCGAACGCCGGGTATGCCTTCGGGAACGGGCCGGCGTACGGCGTCGGGATCGTGAACATCATCAGGGCCTTCTACAAGAGGACCATCTCCTTCACCGCCGGCTGGATTCTCATCATCACTACTCAGGTTAGTTTCAACTTCATCGTCCTCCCTTTTTTTCCTATTTAGAGATCGGGTTGGGGATGATGCTATCGTGCGCCCGGGGGGCGGGTTTGTTTGGCTTCTGGTGCTAACGTGAACGATTGGGTGGCCTGGTTTCAGGTGTTGGGTTACGGGTGGGCGGGGCTGATGAGGAAGTACGTGGTGGAGCCGGCGCACATGTGGTGGCCGACCACACTCGTGCAGGTCTCTCTCTTCCGGTACGTTTCTTCTCTCTCTCTCTCTCTCTCTCTCTCTCTAAATCTATTATTTTTCCATTTTCTTACTAGCTGCTTGTGTTCTTTAGAACTCGTGCTGTTCTCCTAATTTTTAAGGCATTTCAAGTTTTTTTGTTGAATTGGTTTAGTAACAGACTGTACCTTTTTCATATCATTATAGTTGATAGACAATCTGGTAGATCTGACATTTATGGGGACTCATAAAAAGTCTCACATGATATCTTTCTTTTTTTTGAAAAAAAAAATCCATTCTATGATAGGAAATCATAATAATATTTGATGGAGGTTTAATCCAGTTTTATTTATCTAAGTCTTAGAATTTTTTAAGTATCATATATATCAGATGTATTCGGTTATAATGGACTTTACATTCTAGTGTAGTTGTGGAGTACTTAAAATACAAAGTTTTGTACGGTTTTGCAACACAATATTCAACCTGAGCGGTGCAGGAGTGCTTGCTGCCGATGGCTTGGTTGGTGAGAATGTCTTTGCAAATCCTTGTAGGAGAGACCACACGTCATCAAAATGCATGGTATATCGTGATGATGTGCTATATAAATTACGGTCCAATTCACTTTATTAATCTACTCTTCTTATAATGGCGAGATAAAAAGAAATCTGAACCACAAACCAGATATCACACAAATTTCCAACCAACATGCATGGCTAGAGTCCTATCAGCCGCACCAAGGTTCCAGCAATTGCATCAGATATGACCCACCCACACCAGCCAGTTTGACTTTCAAAGACTTTACTTTTTATGGTGGCTGGCTTCGCTAGGAACCACCAGGTTACTGGTTTTTTTTCTGCCGTGTTGTTTTCTGATTTTCTTAGTCATGTCCATACTTACCAAAAAAAAAAAAAAAAAAAAAAGCGCTCCCATCCTTGGGGTCCGTCCATTCCTATCACAGGCCCAAAAGTTCTGCTGCAGGCCCACCATTTCGTCGATCATTGCATCTTATCCACCCCGATGTGTCAACTTCTCCTAAATGTCTTCTTATCTTTCTTCCTTAATGACATTTAACATCGTCTACCTAAATGTCAATTCAGAGAAAGCTGCTATAAAGTTGGGCCATGGCAGTCACCATGAGTAATCCATTCATATACAGCACTATAGTTGGTCCCCAAAATTAATAACTTATACCACACTAATCGGCCAGTCAACCTCCTGTACTAGGTGTTCCCACATAATGACAGTACCAAATTCATCTCTCTCTTCCTCCAGTCTAGGCTACTACGACACCTTGAGGCTTGCATAAGAAAACTTTATACCCTACATTTGTCCTCGTAGTCTGCGAGGTGTTCGCACATTTAACTTGTTGCGCATGGAAGTCTGCACCTTCCAATATGAGAATGCTGGGCCACGGGGTTTGTCCACGGTAGTAAGATGCAGGCTGTCCCAAATAAAATATCTCAATTCGAGTCCAGGCATATCTAACAAATTTAAAAATTGAATTTATTTGTGATAAATGGCTTCATTCGTAAATAAGAATCAAAATTTGTAAAATAACTAATATTGTATAGATTAGTTTTTAGACAGTTATTTAGATATAGAATTCAACATCCTTCTATGAAGGCTGGCAGGCGCAAGCGCGCTTGGCATTGGATGAAGTATAACTTGCTAACTTTTATATTCGGACAGCAAAGCTTTGGAAGCATATAAGGCCAGCAATGTAGATTATGTCATTCTTTGGTGAAAGAGTGCCACATAACCAAGGGGCTTAGATGACATGACACTACTAAATATTACCAACTTTAAAATTCTTAGAATTAGAAAAGGTCAATGTATCAAAACATGCAGGTCAGGTTTTAAGTTGCATTTGAAACATTCAAATCCATCTAATAATTAATAGAGCACGTTAAAAGTATTCAACATGTCAGAAATATTTGAATCTATTTAAAGATTTATATAATAAAACTTCTAATTTTAAACTGCTCTCTCTGTTCATGTATCTCACCTCCACTGTATTAAACTGTGTCTAGTGCCGACTTCATCTGTTCCGCATCTAATGCTACATAAACATTTCTTTTAATTCTTTTCTCAATTAAAATAGATTCACGAAGTGATCGCTATACAATCAAGGAGTTCCTGTTTACCACAATAAATCCTGAAGGTTTAAGGATATTAACTTGGAGTTTCTGTGTAGGTTTTTCCGGTTTTTCAGGTTTTCATTGTCAATTTTGGTAATAATATTGTTGATGTCAAATTCATGCACACGGCAGTCAGGTAACTTTTTGATTAGACAATGTTGCACATAACATCATCACAAGCATTAAATAAATCATCAAATGAGATTCTGCTAGCCAATTTAGTTGATACTTGAGACATCACCAATCACCACAAAGTGAAAATTAATAATTTTTACATATATACCATATTTGCAAATTCAATTTCTAAGATCACTATAGTGCATATGAACAAGTGTAAGATTTCAACGGATCCATAATTTACTTGGGAACAAACTTAACATTATTTAATAAGAAAGGGTCTTACAATCATGAATGAATCTACAGGCTTAAAATAATAGCTGCGTTTATCTGATATACAATGACCCATATTAAGCCTGTTTACTTTTAGTAGCAGAGAACTTTGTTCTTTCAGCTGATTTAATGATAAAACATATTGTATAAAATTCATAAACAATTCTCAGTAACATGAAGAATACAACTTGGGATCTGCAGGGCGTTGCATGAAAAGGAAGATCGCCGCATGACAAGAGCCAAATTTTTTGTCATTGCACTCGCTTGCAGCTTCGCATGGTATGCTGTTCCAGGGTACTTGTTCTCGACCGTCACCAGCATGTCATGGGTCTGCTGGGTGTTCTCCAAGTCCGTCACGGCCCAGCAGCTTGGATCTGGCATGCACGGCCTGGGCCTCGGCGCATTCACCCTGGACTGGACAGTGGTGTCCTCCTTCCTGTTCAGCCCGCTCGTCTGCCCCTTCTTTGCCATCGCCAATGTATTTATTGGTTATGCCTTCACGGTCTACATTATCACCCCGGTGGCCTATTGGGGTCTGAACTTGTACAATGCCCAGACATTCCCCATCTTCTCCTCAAATTTGTTTACCTCTACCGGCCAACCATATGATATCACTTCTATTGTGAATGACAAGTTTGAAATCGACATGGAAGCCTATGAGAAGCATGGAAGGATCAATCTGAGTGTTTTCTTTGCCGTGACTTATGGTCTTGGTTTCGCTACCATTGCTTCTACAATCACACATGTCGCCCTTTTCTATGGAAGGTACGTTTCCATATAGGAGATTATAATAATTTACCCTGCCTTTATGTGATTCGGATGATACTTTCATCATACTTTCATCGTTCACCTTCTAATTGCTCTGTGGAGGCATAATCATCCTGGCATGCCTGACATGCCTGAGAGTTTCAATAATCTAGCCTGTAAAATATCTTTTGAAAGTTTCGGAAGACACCATATTTGTCAATGGCAACGCAACATATTACATAAAATTATTGAAGGTCATATGACAAAAAAATCAAATATTTTCTAAGACAAGTAACTACTTGATGGTTTTTCCAAAAAACATGCTGACAAAGCCAATTTTGACCACAGTTGGTTCAGCACAAATGTGATAAACTCTCATAGAACTGCTATTGTGTATATAGAGTTTAAAGCCATCATATACTTATGCAAGATGCAAATATAATCACTCGTTGACTGAGAATGGAGAAAGGCATGAGAAACAAAAACATCTGTGAGTAGAACAAAATCTTTGGACGGTGATTCATGGTAACTGCTGTCATCATGTCCTATTTAAAAAAGCAAGCTGCTGCATATTCTGTCCATGCTTTTTTGCATCCGTAAAATTCTGAAGGAACAAGATATTAGAAATCATGATTTAAATCCTACCACTACCTTTGAGTGGGAGACGAAATGTCTAAGAGATGTCAGATGCAAAAGATTGTTAAGCCATTCTGCATCCTCTCATCTCTGAAGCACATCTTTTCAGTGTTTTGGCTGTATTTAAATGAATAGTGTTTTTCTTCACAAGTAAACTTGATTACCGTGTAGGGAGATTTATGACCGTTTTCGTGCTTCATATAATGGCAAGCCTGACATTCACACCAAGTTAATGAGGAAATATGAGGATATACCTGGGTGGTGGTTTCACTTGTTGCTAGTATTGACAATTGTAGTCTCTCTAATCCTCTGCACTGTGCTAAAGGACGAAATTCAGCTCCCATGGTGGGGGCTCCTCTTTGCCTGCGGTATGGCTTTCTTTTTCACTCTTCCGATCAGCATCATAAGTGCAACTACAAACCAGGTAAAAGTTAATGCCCATCAAACTTCCTAACAATTTACATGTGATTCATGCATTGCTGAAAGAAGCATTCAAATGACATCTTTGTTCGAGCAAAATTCATTCAAAATGATATCAGCCACCACCTTTACATACAACCTGTATTATTATTTGATCTCTACTGCCCTAGTGTTTACTGTTTCTTGCTTTGCTCTGTTTTCAAAAGACCCCAGGTCTCAACATTATTACAGAATATGTCATTGGTCTGATCTTACCGGGGAAGCCGATTGCTAATGTCTGCTTCAAAGTTTATGGTTATATGAGCATGTCTCAAGCTGTCTCTTTCCTCGCTGATTTCAAGCTCGGCCATTACATGAAGATTCCACCCAGATCAATGTTCCTAGTTCAGGTACATTCTTCAAATTCATTACGTAGTCGCCCTTCTTTATTATATTTTGCTATCGCAGCAATCTCCAAAACATTTCATATCCACCCAACTCCTCTCTCAACAGTTCATTGGAACTATCATAGCAGGTACATTCTTCAAATTCATTACGTAGTCGACCCTCTTTATTATATTTTGCTATCGCAGCAATCTCCAAAACATTTCATATCCACCCAACTAACTCTTCTCTCAACAGTTTATTGGAACTATCATAGCAGGAACGATCAACCTTGCTGTAGCATGGTGGTTGCTGGGGTCCATCACAAATATATGCCAATCTGACCTCCTTCCAGAAAACAGCCCCTGGACATGCCCAAGTGATAGAGTCTTCTTTGATGCTTCAGTCATCTGGGGTCTGGTTGGACCCAGGCGTATCTTTGGGCCACTGGGCAACTATGCAGCACTCAATTGGTTCTTCGCTGTTGGAGCTTTGGGGCCCATTATCGTGTGGATCTTCCATAGGTTATTCCCAAGCCAAACTTGGATCCCCCTGATAAATCTCCCAGTGTTGTTTGGAGCCACAGCTTATATGCCTCCAGCCACAGCACTGAACTACACTGCTTGGGTTACAGTTGGAACTGTGTTCAACTTCTTCGTCTTCCGCTACCGAAAAAAATGGTGGGAGAGGTACAACTACATTCTCTCTGCTGCACTGGATGCCGGCGTCGCATTCATGGGGGTACTCCTCTACTTCACGCTGAACTTGGAGAACACAAGTCTCAACTGGTGGGGAACTGGCGGGGAGCACTGTGACCTTGCTACTTGTCCCACTGCTAAAGGGGTGCGAGTCGATGGCTGTCCCGTCTTCTAGTCCGCTATTTCCTTTATCCATAAATTTCCTGGTGAAAATGTCTTGCTATAGTTCATTATTGCAATTCACGCCACTCATGCTTACCTACTGGAAAGCAAGCTCAGATCTTATTATTTTGGCTCCAAAGTGAAACTGCAACCGAAAGTATGTATATAATATGTTTAATATTGGTTGCTTTTGGATCGGTTTAAACTGGATTGTAGTGTCGGCTTTTTATCTACAATGTTACGCACATGCTCCTCAAATTTCAGTTTTTAATAGAACAGTACACTGGTGGAAACATGGGGACTTCTAGCGGCACACTTCTATCTCGCTGCTCATGTTCATGATTCCCTAAAATGTTTGTACTTTGGTTGCCGATTCTTGGCGAGCAAAACCAGCAGTTGCCACATCAAATCAAATTTCTTGCTTGTGTTCCCCCAAGTTACAAAAGCATGAGTTTTTATCTATTCTCTATTATGACTCTTCAAAACAACAATGAGCTCCTCGAACCTTGCTTAGATTTTCATTGCATAGGCTCCCATTATCAAGTGATTGACCGTTACAACTGCAATTACTGCTATTACACTTCCTCTAATTTGCTTGGTTTCAATTCTAAGCACCTATATCATGAACCTTGGGGGAAGTGACACACTTCCTCCATATTACCTCAAAAAATTCTAACCACCTATAGTAGTTATACCTTGTTTACACACTACCCCTAAAGAGGGGCAAAAATCTCCTGCTGAGGCTCCTTTTGTGTATCATATGAGGAGGGCCTACTGGCATGCCACATGCCCCATTTCATAGCTTCTGAAGCACTATCTCTTTTCTTTAAAACCCATTAATGGAATAGAGAGCCATTTGTTTCCTCCTATTCCTTTTCTCTCTCCCGTTTCGACTTTTCTCTCTTCAACATATCAGCCTACCTTCAATGACATTGAGAACTCCACCGACTCGTTATAACTCATTATCACTTTTATTCTCTTCCTATCAAATCCAAACCTCCAATCTACTCAAACTTTAAGTCTTTGTCTCGCCGTCTGCCTCACCACATAGCATCACCATCTTTTCCTATCAAGAATGATACCACGAGCAATAAGCTGAGCTCGTTGTGGGAAACCTTGAGAAGGTACCCAAAGTCAAACTAGCATGGTTGAGATATTAAGGGAACTTAGGTAATATCATCTGGAGTTCTAGACATATACGATGTATTAATAAAATAACCGTCTGTATTACCTTGGTTTGAAGTGTGCATTGATAAAATATAAAATACATATCAACAAAATGAGTAATGCATATCAATGAACTGTCGAATATGTATCAGCACACTGAGAAAGCTTCAATACGAGATGTGTATCAATAAACCATAAGATATATATTAACAATACAGTGGGCTTGTGTCGATAGAATATTATGTACATATCAGTATAGCAAAAAATCTGCATTAGAGACAACAAAGAAGGCAAATAGATATAGAGTAATTATTCAGTTTCTCCATCGACCAGCTAGTTGGTGAAGGTCTTGCCGTTGCTCTTGATCTTGATCTAACCATGGATGACGCTAGATTCAACCAGACTACTTGCATAATACCAAATAAAGTTTCAACCAGACTACTTAAAATTATATTTCTGTGGCTAGATTCTCCATAACCTTATAGTTTAACGACATTAGATTGTTCACAGATCAGCCATTAAAAAGTTTACAAAGGATTGAAATCTTTACAAAGGGTTGAAATATTCATGTGACAAATTAACAGTTATTTCTATCAGATTCAAGATGTTGATCAATGCTTCTTTTCTACATTTTTGGGCAAAGGCTGATGGTCCACCAATTTTTTAATAAAAAATTAAAGCTATTAGATTTTTCATAGAACAGTCATTGAAAAGTTTACAAAGGGTTGAATTATTCATTTGACAAATAAAGAGTTATTTTATCAGATTCAATACATTGATGCTTTCCATGTATTTTTTTTAGTAAGGTCGATGGTCCACCAAATTCTTAATACAAAATTAAAGCTAACCTTATAAACCATAATGTTGATCTTCTGGAGGTAGCATTAAACTAGATAAGATTCCAAGAATCAATTATCAACTTTAAGTTTGTCCAAGTCTTCCACTACCATGCTCTGAATTCTGAACACCAGACAAAGGCACAGCCTAGAAAAATTTAAGGCATCAGGTTCTCCTAAATATGTCTTTTATTCTCATGAAACTCCTTCCTAAGAACTATATCACTGCATGAGATTTTTTTGACAAAATCATCACCACATACAATTTGGTCTTTACATCTTCATTTTTCCTGCTGCAATCATCAAACTTTGAAGAGCTCCAGAATCAGATCTAGAAATGCCCATTGAACACCACATAATCCAACCCTATGCACCAAATATCCATGGGACGCATTAATCATGCGTATAATGAGTACATAAATATAGGTACAAAAACAGGATACTAATCCATTAGCAACTTCTTTAACCCTCTTCTAAACAAGCACCAGGGCTTCATGCCCCCTAGCAGTGTACCTCAAGGTCCACATGTTGAATGAGACATTAGAAGAGACCAAACTTTCCTTTTTAAAGAATCATATACCAGCATTGTCCATTAAGTTGTGTAAGCATCTGAAGTAGAGTTCCGTGCCCCTAAATATCCTAACTCAGATACCATCCTCTGAGAAGCTCAAGGCAAGCTGTAATCATCACACCCCTGTACACTGCCATCTGAAGCAATAGCCACTAATCTTTTTTGCGATCCTTTACTTCAACATGTCCTAAATCACATACCTTCGTCTGAGTAGCTTAAGAGAATACAATTGTTTTGCTCCTGTGCATTCCCATCTGAAGTGAGAACAAAGACTAATCTTTTTTTATGCAAAACTGTTATCCGCAGGGCACATTTAAAACAGACTTTTTTTTATAAAAAGAAAGAACATATTTATCAAAGGCCAAACTGAGCTAACTACTTAGTATTGTTTATTCATGCTATCTTTCATTAATAAAGTAGAAAATGGTGTAACAATTTTATTAAGGTGTCAAAGACACATGCACTCTCTTCTTTATTGTATGTGTATATACATAAGCAATATGGGATCAAGTTTAATTCAAATAATTTGTGCCTATCTATTCTTTCATCATGTTCTGAAAGTATGTTAAATGTACCACATACAACCACCAAATAGTTTCTGCACTTTATGATATTCTTTTATATTTTTGTTGAAAAACTACCACTTCCTTTTCTTGTTTTTTTATGACAGCAACTTCCTTTCTCTCACTTATAAATATGCTTTTGCACCCTCGTGCATTTCATAATATTAAAGTGCCATTAACTGCATCATGCAATTCACCACCCTCTGCCATTTTAAGGAATAATAAGAGGAACAAGATTTTAGAATCTTTAAGGGCAGTATGAGAACAAGGTAAATAATAGGACAAGGATTTTAATGTATGGCCAACTTCCAGTCATCACGGACCTGTCTAGCAATCTTACCTGGACATGTCCAAGGTTTGCAATCCATTATTTTTGATCAAACAACACTAACCCTTATCTTTTCCAAGTGTTGTTCCCTTTCACAAAAGTCAGAGCCCTGGTTATTTCAGGATTTATGTAGAATGAGAAAGAATCTTGTTTCTTCCAGGTTATTCTGCATTGTGGCCCATTTTATCCCATTAGCAAAAGGGGTATGTGTAAAAATAAGCTGCCACCTTTTCCTACCTAATCAGGATAAACCAGGATAAAGCTACACTATCAGAAAAGTAGGATTAAGGGTGTTAAGTAATCTATTCCAGGCTTACTCATTTAATCTGGGTCTGTTGAATCATAACCAAACAGGATCTAGGGATGCACAACAGTTCAAACTAACTTTTTAAGCTTAAATGAATTATCCAGCCCTATCAAGTTTATATCAAGAAGCATCTCTCAATTGTTGGGCACCTGAATTGTCCAATGAGCATCAACACGACCAGCCCCCTCATATCAACTTGGTAAGATGAGAAAGCTCTTTTATCAACTTCATATGTTTCTGTATCTCTGGCATTTTTAAACTCGTCAAACCAATATCATAATCTTTATAGATAAACTTCACCTAGTAAAATTTCTATGAGTGCATCACACGATCACAGATCACATAATTAAAATTTTCAAAAATCCTTGGATCAAAAAGAGCATCCTTCAATCTTTAGAATAATGGAGCCCAACATGAGCCAGTCTTAAGACTAATTCAATTCCTAAAATGCATTCCTTCTCCTCTGTCCACATGAAGGAATGTTGTTAGCACCACTGGCATCAGTTCTTACAACAATATAATTGATCTTCTATTACTAAAGCTCTTTGAAGCATATCTCCTCCATTATGAGCATGTGGACTAGAATACCTCATAGCTTCATTCTATCCACTTTTATCATTTGATGAACTGACCAACTAAAAATGTGCAATAGAAACCAAAAAAAAAAACAACACCTGAGCTAAGGTGATTATGGAAGAAGCAGTCACATAGCATGCATGGGAGAATAGTTGATGAGTTTGTGTGCCCAAGAAATTAAATAATATGTATCTACTGCAGCATCATGTCTACCATATGCACCTAAAATAGCTTTGTTGGGTGAAGCCTCTCTCTTTGGTAAATATGTAATTTATTAGAGATGCACTTCCTTTAGTCCATGACACTTCAATGCTTGAGAGAGACAGAGAGCTCAACTTATTAAAGCATAGATTTATAAGTACAAAACCTTTTAATGTGTATACTTCTGCTCCCTAGCAAGTGCAGTAGACTAATCTATACTAAACAGTATCCTTTGTTGACACATCTAACATGACTTTATCAATTCTCTTCTTCAGGGACATACTAATGTTATTACATGTATTAACTGTTGCAAACATGATGCTTGCTCCGTTGCGACTCTCTTTTCTTGTAGGGCCATGTTTTACTTGCAAATTACCATCAACAATCAACTATCTCATAAAAGTGAAGCCCTTTAATGCTCAATTTTCTTTTTTTTAAAAAAAAGCATTCTCAAGTAAGAATCATCATAATGTCACCTTCCACAATGCATAAAACCCCAAACCATAACATGCTGGGCATTAAATCTTGATCTTGGAGGTTACTCACTCCTTACAATAAAAAGTGAAAGAAAATAAGATCTAAAGAGAGAGTCATGATGGAAGAGAGAAGGAATGGAAATTCTTTGGATCGATAGGATCGAGTCAAAAGGTAAAAGCTTCCATACCTATCATTTGGCTGCTCCTACATCGCACTTTCCATTCTAGCAATTACCTACTGCACCAAAACATAAGCATGTTGTTTACAACAAGGCACCCTTAAATCTTTAACTAAAATGCTTTTAAATATTCTTTAGAAAGATAAGATTGAGGAATCGCGGTCATACATTTCTTCCAGCTCTAGACAACCAACTGTCTACCTGCATAACCTCTGCCAACCCCACCTAGATACATAAAAGAATATGCATACATGTAACTTCAACTCCACCAAGCCCAACAACCTACAACACAAAAGTAAGTTGAAGAGACTCTTGTTTACATTTCTGAAAAAGATTTTCTTGCTTACCTAGTTTGTTCAGCAGAAAGTAGAATCTGAAAAATATTAAAGAAACAAAATAAGTTCAGCTTAGCAGTTATATTTGCCATTTAACTCCAACAAAATGCTTACCTGATGTGCCTTTTCAATGCCCCCATTCCCTCGCAAGCTTAAACAGTTTCAACACACGCTACCATCCACTGGTCTATGGCCTAACCAAGTCCAATATATTTTAATAGTCTACCTGCATAATTACTGTCATCCCCCCATGCACGCACATATGCATGCATGCTCGCAGGCAAATGCAAGATAAGAAAAGGAGGGATAAAAGAAAAAAAAAAGAAAACTTTTGATCTAGCTAGTTTAAGATCCTCCAACCATGAGAGGAAGACTTTCTCTTTTTCCCGATACCCCTTCCACAAAAAACCTAATCTGATTGCCCTAGAAAGAAGCTGACCACTATATTGTTGGAGGAACTAGTTGGACCAAATCTAATAGGTTGGAAAAACTTAAATTACAACCCAATAAGCATATTGAGCATGCATAAGAGCACTTAGATTAAAATGCGACATAACATAATCAAATTCTAACACATTTAGTCCCATTATTGCAAGGACCATTATCATCAGAGCGCACCCTCAGCTCACGTTGAAGGCATGGTTTGATTTCCTTCATCTTCCATTCAATTGAATGATCACAAGATCAATAACCTCAAAAGAAAGACAAGACCGAAACTACTCTTTACCGAAATCTTGGAGAAAGTGAGAAAACTTCATTAAACAGAGACATCAGGAAACCTTTACAAAATTCAGTAACAGAATGTCTCCGTGAAAGCTTTCAGCAATCATCACAAACATTCTCAAAGACCGTTATTGTGCAGAAATACAGGCATCCCAATATTAGCATCTAAATCGACATTTCGCTTCCAGATTCACCATATAATGCATGGAATAAAACCAAGCAAACTTCAAAGACATAAAAATGAAATGCGAAAGATGGAAAACTCGCAAGAGATGTATACCTTTACGGAAGGCGTCCCTTCTTAAGAATGGAGAGTGAGTACTCCGCAGCATCGATGAGATCCGCAATGTTGTGGAGGGATCGCTCCTCAGATCCGAACAAGAAGATGGTGCGAACCTCTGCTTTCTTGGCAAGGCGGGCAGCAGGGGTGAGCGGGAGATCCGGGGAGTTGAGGCTTCTCAGAATTTGACGGTATAATGACAGCACCTTCCCTCGATTCCTTGCCAAATCCTCAGCAGTCGCCCATATCACTCCCTTCGCCATTGCTGTACACGAAGCAAACGAGATATGCGACATTAAGTCTCCGGAATCAAGAAGCAAAGAATTCAAAAAACGATCGGCCTATGGGATTTTAGCTTAAGTTTCGTGAGCAGGATCGTAATATTTTTCGGAACCTCAAGCAAAAAACTCCAAGGTAAAATTAATCAAACAAGAAGAGAAGCTCATGGGTCAGATTAGAAAAAAAACTAGGGCTTATATTAATTCCAGACGATCCCTAACTCATTTGATCTTCGAGGTATTTTGCCCCAAATCCAAGGTCAGGTCAGAAGACGGGAAATAATTATTATAGTTCTATTCTAAAAGAGAGGGCGAGGAAAGGGGCTTGCCTTTGCCGAGAGCGCCGGTGGACCGGCCGAGAGCGAGGAGGACGTCGAAATCGAGAGATCAGAGAGGAGCCGGAAAAAATTCTCAGGTCCACGCTAAA
Organism: Phoenix dactylifera; assembly: GCF_009389715.1. NCBI lineage: Eukaryota > Viridiplantae > Streptophyta > Magnoliopsida > Arecales > Arecaceae > Phoenix > Phoenix dactylifera. The sequence goes on from NC_052396.1 coordinate 910,253, forward strand.
TAGAGAAACGGGTTCAGGCCGCCGACAACGGCACCTGGTTGAGTCGTGCTGACGCAGCCAAAGCCGGAACCCGCTCCTGGCCTGAACCGTACTGGCTGATCAAAATGACACAAAATTTTATAGACTAATATATAAATCTACAAGAAATATTTCTGTAAGAAAAATAAAAGTTGCCCCTTGTTGTAAACTGGTGATAGAGCAATTTTTTTCTAGCACCTACAAAGCAAGATTTTAAAACTTATAGCAATCTTAAAAGGAGAAGAATAGTTGAACTTTTAACGACTTGAACAAATTTAAATAATTGTATACAATGCACTTGGGCAAACTAGTTATGCCTAATTTGAACTTGATTATAACGAAGAATTATATCCTAGTCCAAACCATTAACTATTTAGATGGTCGTGGATGAGGTTGCCAATTGAACAATTTTTCAGAATATTCCCCATTGAATAGGAGGCTCGATTTTCGCTCATCAAAGATAAAGAGAGAGGCTAACTCCTACCAGGCCATGCACGTATATCGAAAGACGAACGGTGCTGCAGATTGGGTTGCTTCCTTCGTGGCTCATCACTCAGAAGGTTTTTTTTGAATAGACCACGGAGCTGTGCCTATGTCTTTGCACAGCATTTTGTTTTCTAATTTTGTTGGTCGTTTTCACACTCATCAGGTGTGAGCCGCTGATGTTCCAAAAAAAAAAATATAGAGAAAGAAGATGGGAGAGTAAGGAGGAGAAACTTCACAGAAATAATGACCACAACGAAAATGGTTATAACAACTGCATATAGCAGCAGAATCACTCTTTTGTTAAAACAGTCGGTTTCTCAGATAATGGTGGATACCATGTATGCCTAGAGTTTGAAAGGGAGCAGATGAAGAGAAAGAAACCTCTTCTACTTTTTCTCTTTTTGCCCCCCAATTTTGGCACACCCAAATCTTACGCCATTTCTGTTCATTTTTCTATATGTTTTAAACTGGCTTCTACACTAGTATCAAACATGCTGCATGCTATTCTTAGGACTAGGGTTATCCCCTATAGTAGTAATGTAAATAATAAGCCTTCCATTACCTCAACACTTTACGAAATCAGCAAACCTGGTCCCTTCTACAGAATGTGTTATTTAGGTTCTTAAATATTCATTTAGGTGCCTAAAGATATCCTTTCCCCCTCAACATCAAATTGGTAGAATATGTCAACTTAATGGGGTACTTGTAGAATAGAGACCAATATGTGAATCTACTTGGAGACTTCTTGATAATTTTTCATTTAGCAACTCATCCTAACTTATATCAAAGCAAATTTAATACAATCTTGAAAGAAAATTTAGTACAACCCTTTAGTTTATGTCATTTACTCCCGATCTTCATACATATAGTCTTGCACAAAATTACACTAGTATTTCACACACTTGTATCTATTTACATACTATGCCAGTTTTGCACACCGTATACCAGTATTGCACATCCATTTTGTACATACATATTCACGGTGCACAAGGATAGGGACCTAAAACTAAACGATTGCATAATTATTATCTACTCAGGGACCTAAAAATATATTTTCCCACCTCTTACTTTTGCACATTAATTAGTTTGCACTCGCAATGTGAAACTTGTAGCTCAAAGGCTGGTAAGTAATTACCAGTTCAAAGAGGAATCTCTACATGATATTTCCGCTACTTAAGATATGTTCAGCTCCAATGAGACGGTTGGCCTTCTCCTCCCGTCCCGTCTTCCTGCTTCTTCTAGGCCTTTAAACCGCAGATCATGCATTATCCGGACCCACTGCCATCTTCACTGACTCCTTCCAAACCCAAACCCTACACCGGCCACCAGCGATTACACTGGCCCCCTTCCCTCCTCAGAGCCAACACACACACACACACACACACACACACACACACACGCAGAGAGAGAGAGAGAGAGAGAGAGATCAGATGTTGCCATGTCCAGGTGCAATCAGTATTCGATATGATTCTCTCCGGGACCAAACCGGGCTATCGATTCATTCCCCTGGTACAGGAGGTCCTCTCATAACAAAAACCGAGGAGAGGAATCGAAGTAAGGGAAATAATTAAAGACCCAACATAAATGGTCATAATAATTCCAGAAGCATTAAGACCCCAACTACCAATCCAACTTGACAGGAAGGAAGCAACTTGGAACCAGCCAAAATAGTTACGGCAAGCCAAACTAAAAGGGTAAGCTACAGCCTACAGAGGCTGTCAGCAAGCAAAAAAGAAGTCAATTCCCGAACCAACACCCTCGTTCCCTGGTGAGACCAGATCGCACAATATGAAATCCTTGGATCTCACCAGAGAGCAAGGGTCACGGCTGGTGCGCTCTTGACTCCCCTCCACCACCTCTCTTCTTCTTCTTCTACTTAACTATATCCCAACTAAAACTACTATGCCTCTCGTTCTGTCTCTTTATTACATGGACTCCTACATTCAATGTTCTCATGGCAGTTCTCTTCCCTGCCCTAAGCTGGCGATAACCCGAGCCCTTCCGTTCCGCACTGTAAAGACCACAATGCCCTCCTGAAATAACTAGATTAAAAGTCCACAAGCGAAGATTTGACAAAACCCACAGATAAATGGCCAGAATGCCCTTAAAATCTTAAGGGCATTCCAGTCATTTTCTACTGGGTTCAAGTCATTGTAATCCTTCTCGTGACTACTGCTGCAGCAAGGCGATGACCGGCTCGGCCTTGGCCCCAGCACCGAGAGCGGCGCTGATCTGTTCCACTGCGTTGCAGAGATGGTTGTTGATGGCGGCGACGCTCGACAGGTTAAGCTTCGCAGACGGGACTGTGCTCGCCAGCACCTGAACGGCGACTGTAAGGAGGCATCCGGTGGCAGACCCATCGCTGCCGCAGCTGGCGGCACCGGCGTCGGTGGAAGGAGAGGGGAGCGCATCGGTGGCACCGGTGGTGGGTGGGTCGGCGGGCGAGATGATAAAGCCGGTGGGGAGGAGGGGGATGAAGGATGGGTCCTCGCCGCTCATCGCAACTTGGACAGCATCAACATCAATGGTCGCGTACACCACATGACTGCCGCCGGAAGGATGGGTGCTGCTTTCTTGCAGCAGGAGCTCCATGTTCTGAGATGAGTTGCTTGCAGCCTGCAATCCACGCAATTGCGTGCATGCAAGAATGCAGGAATTAGAAACATATCAAGTTTAGATTAATGGAAGGTGTACGAGTGTATGGTGTTGGCTTCCAGGTGGAAGAAATCGTCTTTGCATGGGTGTAAAGATAATTAGGGAAGAATATGTAAACTGATTCATATTTACGAATAGTCTACTCTTTCACGTGGAAGTATACATGGAGTAATGATCGCTTGCAAAGAATAGAAACAAAACAAATAAGATTAACATTGATAAAACTCTAATCAATTATATGCATCCAAGAAAAGTTAAGACTTGAGATATCAAAGAAAAAGGGAAAACATACGGCACATACGAAAAAAGAAAATAAGTAAAAAGATATCAAGCCTTCTTCTTTTTTTCCTCCCCCCTTACTTTTGAGGATAATTTTTTTTGCTTCCAAGGGACTTGAATTTTTATGGTCGACACTTTCAATGACATATACTGATGATGGCACCAGCCATTTAAGCATCTACAAGACTAGAATCTAACTTTTCAACTTCATACTTTCTCCCTAAGGTTAGCAATTGAAGTTCCTTATAGGCACGTTATGTTATATTATGCAAAACTACCATTAAACTAGCAAAATTATGTGTTATTGTGGAGATCATAAAGGAAACTGTGGACTCTCTTTTTCTCCCTCTTCTTAGACCAAGAAACAGCATAACAATATACATTATCAAAACCATCTAACTACGAACTATATTTCTCCTATTACTAGTTACCCATTTCCGAGCCTTAAACATGATAGATCCAAGTAAAGATGATTTAGAGATGACTAAAGCAAGAATTGGACCTTATATGATGTAGAAGATTTGAAGGCACATTAAGATCATTAGGTAGGACAATATAGTCAATCTCATTTTATGGAATAAAGCTTAGGTAATTGTCTTATTTTATGTTCTAAGAAGCCTATACTTTGTTGGCAAAATAACCTAGTTACAATGGCAATGTGTTGTCTGAGGAATATGCAAACTCACATCTATGCGCAGAAGAGTAACACAATTTCTTGGATGTAAGCCATTTGCAATGTGAGCCACCTCATGGAATGAGTTTCCACTGGAAAGAGCAAGCTGCAATGCAAACCCATGCCTTAAAACAAACAAATGTAATCCTACATAATTTAAATTGAAACCAAACCAGGGAGATCATAATCTTTATACCTGAGATCTGCGCTGCTCATCCGCCAAAAGATCAAAGACTTGCTGGTGTGGAAATGGAAGCCACGTTGTGGAAGCTGCACTAAGAATTACTCCATTTGGTTGGCCTGGTTCTGTGTTCTTCCTAGTGGTCACCCTAATGGTGTCATCAGAAGAATCAGACAGCGCTGTCCAGGATTGGACTCCAGAGGCACAGATACTAGCACAGAAGATTCTTATCATTCTTTGTGATAGCTTCATCATATTCTTTCTTGCCTCCGGGGAGGGAACAACTGAAATGATCAAGGACATGGATGAGATGGACATAATATAGTTTATCTCATAATACTAGAAGATCCACATATTATCACATATCAAGATAAATATCTAATCAAAGATTAGGCCTTAGAGGATGAGTACCTCCAAGATCAGAGATGTTTCTTGCCATGAGGCTTGCAAGCCACTCGCATTGTCGTTGCAAGATTGAGACCCACCGTGTTGCTCCGAATGCCATCCCACTGCTAACAAATTGATTGAAAACCTGATGCAGTGGCTTATCCTCCACCTCCGCATGTTCTACCCATATCACCTGTCCAATAAAGATGAATAATTAAGCAGTGTTGCAAGAGATACCTTCCAATACCTCTTATGCTTTCATAATGTACTGCAGGAAGAAAATAGCATTGGAGTTCTGTTACCAAAACAAATAAATAGCATTAGGTTTGATATTCTCTGGTTGTTTAATTGTACTCCGATTTCACGTATAGTAAGCATATCGAATTCTTTGGGTGAAAAGAAGAAAAAAAAAAAAGGTAAACATCGCCTAAGCATGCTTAACTGCAGAATTCTGATGGGATCTGATGCATCAGTGCTAGTATGATTGCATCCTCAAAACACCACCCCAAAAAAAAAGTAACAAATACAAAATGGCATAAAAAGGATGAAAGATGAGGTAAATCTCGGTTGATGATTCAATAGTGTCACAAATTGCCAGTCCAGGTGAAAAGCTATCATACCATAAGTCGCACATCTCTATTGGAAATTATTGGTATATATGACTTTGATTCCTTAGAATCAATCTAACTAAGTCGTAACCATAAATGAGAAGCCCGACGTTATTCTAGAGATTTAAAACCGGTCTTTGAAGTGAACAGATCATGTGTTTATAAATAATCTTTCTCCAATTACAGAAACTTACATCATTTCGCTCAATGAATGGAAAAACTTCCTGTCGATGGTTTTTAACATCAATGATCATTGTTGATGACACGTTTCCTTCAACTTCAACTGAATCGAGGGATGTATACATGCACGTAACTGTGTTAGATTTATTTATTTATTTGTTCTTTGTTGGGGCTTAGTTAGCGGGAAACACCTAGTTCCATATAAAAACTAGAAATTCACATTCAAGAGGTCCTCAAAAGAAGAAAAAAAAAGTTCGATAGCCAATTTATGGAACAAAATAACGAAATTTATTTTTCAGATTATTGCAATTGAAATTTCATTTTTATATTAGACAAGTTTAACTATTCCTACAAATCAAAAACTTCAGCCTAACAATATTAGATATACCACTAGCAAACTATAGGCTTTAGATAACCATAAGAAAAGCTTTTTATCATCTTTGATGTGAAGAATAATTTGCCTAAAAAATTGAATTCCCCCTTCAAAAAAATCAGTATGCACTGCAGTTATGCCAGATTAAGCCAAGTATCATACTTAATATGATATTAATATACCTCTTAGATAGTTAGACATAGCCATTATCATGTTTGTGTCGAGATTTCATAAAAAAGGAAAAACGGTCTTTACTCCTCCATTTGCAACATTTCATGTATTCTGCTGAGTACTGTTACATGCATTTCTACTTTCTACTTGGTATAGAAACATATCCACCAATAACATTGGTGTTCAATAACTATAGTGCAAAAAATAAAGGATGAGCTCTATACTGGGGAGAAATGGAGAATTTGAGTCCAACCAAGAAAAGACCTCGATATGCAAGTCAGAACCTAATTCAACTTAAACGCTTGAATTAATGGTTAATTTTTGAGCTCAATGATCCATACTAATCCATCAACCTCCTACTAAGTATTCCATATGGGACTAAATTTTACATGTGATCCTAGAATCTCGACATTCTCCAACCAGTTGAACTCTCCTAGAGTTCGTTCCACTACAACTCTCCAATCAAGCTTTGCCCCCCATTACTCTTGCATAGACGATGTGTTACTACTCCAAGTCAAGAGTCTACACTTCAAGAGCCAAACTTCAACCATCGTGTATTACCACTTAGACCCATAAGAGTTACCACTCTAGCTCACTATAAGACCAAAACTTCATTGTAGTCTCTTATCGTTTAAACCCAAGAGTCATCTGCTCTCTAAGAGCCATATTTAACTGCACCCTGCAAAATTCTGCTTTTTCGATAACCATTCTCAAGCCCATGTTTAAATCCACTGCCTTACTCTATTGAGTCCACTTGCCGCACCCACTCAGCATATTGTGACCACCATGACTTATCTCTATCAACTCAAATATTGTCGTTCTTCACAAGAGCTACCAATTCTTGCAATAACGCAGGACGTCATCCAAAAAAGCTAGTTGAAATATAGTCTTTTGGTTCCTTATTCTCGCACGAGTATTCAGATCTTTCCAGTGCACAATTGATATGGGACCAAATTCATGCTTACACATACTCTCACATACTCCCTCCAATTTAAGACTTGGCATTCTTGCTAGGCCAAGGTGTTAGATGTATGCCCTAGAAGCCAATTTGGCTGACACATTGTTGATTCTAGGGACATAATTTTGTACTTGACTATTTATTATTGAATAAATAAAAGGCATCTTTTCATTCATATTATTTATGTGTCTATGAATCGTCCAAGGAATTAATAAGATGATGATACATATTCTCAAGAGTTGAGAATTTAAGGCATGTATCATTGGTGATTAATTTCTAAATGCTCCTGATCAATGGATCATCACGAGGACGGTGATCGATCCGATCAGTGCACAGATCACTTTTCTTCTGGATGGACGAGACTTGAGTCCACAGTGTAGGGACACTGAAGTGATAGTGCAGGTGCTTGTTAGAGAACAAGGGTACTGAGCGTGACCAAGACAAGAAGTCACTTGGATGTCTATCCACTCGTCAGTGACTTGCTTGATGTTGCAGTAGTGTGACTGGTCCTTTGACCTGCGGTGCTTCGGCTACTCACAGTGAGGTTATTGTAGTTTGACTGCACACATACATGGTCTCTAGCCATATGGGTCCATGCAGTGTAGATTGGCTGTAGTAAGTTCACTGTAGGAGTAGGGTATGCACCTATAAGGAATCTATCGACCTTGATAGAAGAGGAGTGATCCTATGTGATTTGTTAGACTGAGTTCTAAGACCTTGGCCAGGGCAGTAATATAAAGTGGAAAAAGAGTTTTCCATTAGCGAACTCAAGTCGAATAAATCTTGACATATGACAGACGATGGGGTTTGACGAGTTGTCCATGACCTCCGCCCTGTAGGGATCCACGATAGTAGGACTGTATCACACGTTAACTGCACCTAGAGGTTCATCATTCCATTCTGCTGGGTAGCCACTACATGCTGCTAGGTGTCACTGGTGGATGGTGGGACTCATAGGGATTATCTTGATGATCGATAAACCCTAACGAGTTGAGTTGGAATCGTTCCAACCCATTGAAAGGAGTTTTCAATAATATTGAGATAGAGATCACAATATATCTCACTACCAGTCAGAATAGAACCTATGGGGTCACACACACTAGAAGTATTGATCGATCCGATGGTTGAAATCGTGATTAGGAATCACAAGTAATCAATTTGATTGATAAGAAGTTGAAGAATGAACAAAGGGAATTAATTAATTGGACTTAAACACAAATCCTACTTCGGGTAGGATTCCTAGAGTCCTAATTGGATTAGGACTGGGAATCCTAGTTGGAGTAGGACTGGAATTCCTACTTAGAATAGGATTCCTACAATCCTAATGAGATTAGAAATTTTGAATTAAAATTGGATTCCTACTTGGAGTAGGATTCCTACAAATTCTAATTGGATTAGGACTTCGGATTCAAATAAAGTCCTAATTGGATTAGGACTAAAATTAAATACATCCTAATTGGATTAGGATTCCTTAAGTCTAAATTAATTATTAATCTAATGAATCAACATGACTCCTAATTGGATTAGGATTGAAGAGTTCAATTGAGTCATGGTTCATTCAAGTCCTAATTGGATTCGGACTAGCCTAGATTGGATCCAAATTGGTTCACCCTTGGGCTAAGCCTAATTGGATTAAGGCTAAACCACATTAGGGCCTCCCAATCCTCATTAGATGAGGATTAGGGCAACATGAGAGGGAGGGGCTCACGCCCCTCCTCCTTGGATCTCTTGGTGCGGCAACAAGAGGGGCCGGCGCCCCTCTTGGTAATACATCAAGGGCTCCTAACTTGTAGGAGCCCTAGATGTTATAAAAGGAGGACTCTTGGGGGCTGACCTAATTGATAGATGAATCCCCCTCCTCTCCATCACGTGGCCACCCTCTCCCTCTCCTCCCTTGGTTCAGCCGCCATCAGCAAAGGGAAAAGAAGAGGAGGCGTCTCCCTCCTCTTGGTCTTCTTCCTTGGCTCCAACGCATGAAAAGAGAAGAAGGCTGCAGGGGCTTTTGATCTTCTTCCCATCTTCATCCTTCTTCTTTCTCCTCTCAAGTGCAATCAAGAGTTGATTGAAAGAGAGGACATCAGCCATCAAAGCTATCTCTGCAAGGGAGCTAGCACCCCGGTGAGATAGAGAGCTTGGATCGGATCCTGCTTCGTGTGGATACCCGTAGAGGCCGGACATTTGAACGGCTTCAAGCGAACCCTCTTCCAAAAACCACGAATTCAGATTTGCGGTGATCATCTACCCGCGCAAGGTGAAGATCTGATCTTCCTAATAGTTTTAAAGGTTTTAATTCTTACCTAATTATGAAAGGTCTCGAAACAACGTTCATGCGATGAACGTCGATCCCGCACATGCCTCTTCCGCTGCCACCTGATTTAATTTTTGAAATATCAGCGGCATGGGCGGGTTCCCAACACAAGGATCGAGTCGCAAACACCACGATTAGTTTATGGTCCATTCTACAATAAGGCCATTCTAAAAATTTTTCTAATCCACATAGACAATAAGCTGATTCGCTTTAATATATTTATAACAACTAAGGATCTCATTTAAAAAGGCTAGCCAGAATGTATTATTTGAGTTCATTAGTCCTACATAAGTATCCAAATTCTTCTCAGTGCACAACCAATGTGGGACTAAATACATGCCTATACGGGCTCTGACATACTCCCCTCGTTTCGGCCTTAGCATCCTTACTAAGGTGAAAGGTTTGAATCCAATAACATCTAGTTACAAACACCACGATCAGATAAGCCCTAAATGGGCCCGTATTGCAATTCTCCCTAATCTATAAGAGATATGAGTAGATATTTTTGGATACCATTTGGATTCTTTGATTTTATATAAATATTCAAGATCTTTCCCAATGCATAATTAATGATCAATATAAGATTAAATACATGCCCATATAGGAAAGTTCACTTGCCACACTCACTCAGCATATTGGATCGTCATTCAGTGGCTTTGATACCACATGCTAGGAGAAAATGAAAAATTTGAATCCAACTAAGAGTAAGGCTTTGATATACAAGTCAAAATCATTTCAACCTAGCTAAAAGCTTAAACTATTCAGTTTTGGACTCAATCTATATCAATCCATCAACCTCCCACTAATTATCCTACATGGGACAAAATCTCACACATGATCCTCAACACTCTATGCACGTATATAAACATTGTCAATGTCTATAGCAAAATCAAATATTTCATTGTTTACGGTCACATTGATACGAGACTTTCAACTGACTATATTTCACATATTCTATCTTAAGCCTTAATTCTCCAAAGTTTTATATTATCCCTTTTGAAATTAAGAATAAGTTTCTATGATCAACTATCAATAGAAACAAGCTGGGAGACATACCCGAGAGTACCCATTGGGCAGATCTTGAATGACGCAGCCGGAGGGCCTTCTCCTGTACTGAGGGAAGGACATACCATGGCCATCATGGAAGCCATCGACAGGGAAGTCAACAATCATCCATGTCCCCCCCTCTGAATTCTGTTGGCAATACCGGAAGAAGTAAGCCTCCGCGTGCAGGCACCAAGGGAGAAAGGAATTGCAGCTCTGCTTGCATCTGCCCATAAGTACAAGATACAAGCACATAGAACGGATAATTAGCACGGAAGGCTTTTCATTAAGTATAAATTCATGAAGTCTGTAATGGGAGCTTGCCAGATGAAGGGATCCATCGCCATGGGCAGAGATACCAGGAGTTATAACCTGAACTGTTTTGGCCTTTGAAACAATGTAAGGAAATAGTTCCATCCATTTGTTCTAAAAGACGTCATGTAGCAGAGAAAATTAGACATCATATCACATGATACTGAATACATTAAGAGAAAAACAATGAAAAGAAACAGCTGTGGAGGTTCAACTTACAGCATCTAAGAAGGCATCCACCAATGCGATGCTATTCATTACAACTAATGCGGTGTCCCTGGTAGCTTCGGTCCTAAAATCTCCATGGAGTTGCTTCAAATCCATTGGCCAGGGAAACATCCTCGAGTGCTCTTCCAAGTCGAGGACCTCGTTAGCAGTGCTGCCATTTCGAACCCAGAGCGGCTCGTTGGTGTGGCACTTTCTAAGGAGTTGGTCGGCGGCAGTCATTGCAAGATCGAGCACCAATGGCTTGTCATGGTCCATGATGAGGATGCCAGAGAAAGGCTGGTGGCCGTCAGAGATTGCAGGCGCAGGGATTCTATCGGTGCAACTCGCGATGGGGTGCCCGTTGAAGTGCCTCGAGGATATGCCCATGTCGAGGTCCAGGGACGATGGCAGGTGAGATGGCGCCGGTCCGAATGGCTGCACTGCCCGGCTCCCATATCGTGATATGATGCAAGATACACGTTCCAGCTGCAGTAAAAGTAAGTAAAACTTATCATCTAAAGCATATATAATCTGTACCAAAAAAAACCCCATATATAATCATATATACTTTAATAACTTATTATTCGTGGAATTCGGACTTTTTGGGGCATTAGTTTTTAGAAGTTAAAGAAATTGAATAATGAAGAATAAGCGGTGAAGTATTGATATTGCTGGGATTATCGGAAGAAATTTCACACCAATAATCATCGAATGCTACTATAGATGGATCATTCCACTTAGGGGTGAAAGTAGATCAAATAATATCCATTCGAATCTGTTTTCATATCCAAAACTATCCATATATGGATAAAAATTTGAACATTATATCCATATCCATATCCCTCGTAGAAAAATGGACATGGATAGATAACTATCCGATTTGCATCTTAATATTTGATTCCATTTGTAACCCTATTTATTTTTATATAGCACTCATAAACTAAGAAAGATAAATGATCATACTAGCATGCTATTAACTTAATTTATTATCCACTTAGTAATATATTTGATTCTCTGATTATAAAATTTAATTATCTAATTTGTATCCGTATCCATTTAAAATAAATATGGATATAAATTTTTGCACCTGACTAACATCCATGTCTGTATTTATATTCATCAAATAAAATAAATATGTATATATATATATACTAATATTCAATCTAATTTCAGCCCTAATTTCATCATTAGAATATGTTGGGAGAAACCTATGTATTACAAGTGCTAAATTTAATTTGTTTATTCTTTTGGAGCTATAAAAAAAAAAACTATCACTATTACTCGTTTATCTTTCTCTCTCTCTCTTACTGGTTTTAAGGTCAAATGGTGAGTTGGTGACATAGATTAAACAAATTAATGAGGTTACGGTACGAAGAACATAGATGTTGTTTACTAGAAGTGATGTTGATTGAAGTAAGGTCTGTTCGCACGCGTCTCAGTTGGTGCACATGCCGAGCACACGTGTGCAAGCTGTGAGGTTTGGGATCGCGTTGGAACCGCATCGGGCACTTCACACGCGACGGCATTGGGGTGGGGTAATTCCGGGGTTTGGTCATTACCTCCTCCTTGAGGCGGGCGTTCTCAATCCGGAGGTGGTGCTCGTCGAAGGACATCTCGCCGAGGATGGCCGGTCCGCCGCAGTTGGGGCAGGCCACGTTCCGGATCGCGGCCTGGAGCCGGAAGTTCTCGTCCCTCAGGCTCTCGTTCTCCGCCCGGAGCATCACATTGCCCTGCCGATCTTGTTGCGCCTTTTTGGTTTTGCACAAAACACGACCATCAGCGATTAAAAAACCAAACAAAAATAAGACACCTTTTATTTCTCACGTGGGGGACGCCCGTGCGTGTGAATATTTTGGATATAGAAATAATAATAATAATAAAAACGCGTATGATGGAATAATTCTGTGCGAAGGGGTTGGTAAATTGCGTACCTTCATCTGGGTCCGGCGGTTTTGGAACCAGAATTTGACTTGGCGGGGTTTGAGGCCAAGTTCGTGGCTTAGTTTCAGCCGCTGCCTGTCGTCCGGGTGTGGACATTCTTTAAATAACCTATTTTTAACGTCATTCCAAGTCTTTAGGAAAACTTGAGACATAACCACACTTCTTCCTCTCTATTTTATTTAAAGAAAGCAAAACGAAAGGAATAAAAAAGCTTCTGAAATCTGTAGAAGGGGAGAAATCAGAGAGAGAGACAGAGAGAGACAGAGAGAGGAGATGGAGAAGGTGGTGGTGGAAATCTCACGCTTCCATTTCTTGAATCTGGTGAGCGGTGTGACGGTGGTACCGGCTTCTTCTTCTTCGCCGGCGGCGGCGCCGGCTGCTGCTCGTTGTCTTGCTCCTCGCCACAGCTCACTCCGTCCACGTGTCCGCTCCCGGACCCACTCTCCATCTCCTCTTCCTTCCTCCCTCCCCGTCGCATCACCATCACCTCCTCCTCCTCCTTCTGCACCGCACCAAAAACCACCACGAGCTTACACTCCCCTCCCTCGCCACGTCTTACCATTTTAGAAGATTATAAAAGAAAAAAAATATGGAAAATATTTAAAGGAAGAGTACTGACCGGGACTATAGAGGAGAAGGGGTGGAAGGAGGGCATGTTGCTCAAAAACCCGAGGCTGGGGTTTTGGATCGGTGATGAGAAGAGCGAATCGGGGGAGACGACGTTCGCTCCGGCGCCGCCTCCAACCATCGACGACAGCACCTGACAATCTCCATACATCCTTACTTCCCTCCCTCCAGATCCCAACTCCTCTCCTCCTCTTCCTCCCCCTTAAAATAATACTGAAAAAAAAAATCGAGATGATCCAAAATATCAATCACTCTCCTTATCCCATGACCGCCGCTGCATCCGAGACTTGAACTAAATCACAGAAAAGAAATATACAGAAGAAGCGATCATGAAATAAGTGAAAAGAGAGAAAAAGAGAAGGGAGATCTGGGAGCCGCTGTCAAGAGAGAAAAGAAAATAGAAGGAGAGAAGGAAGAGAGAAAAAAAAGTGGGGACAGGAGAAACAAAGGAAAAAGTTAATGGAAAATAAATACCTCTGTTGGCGTTTTTCGGGAAAAGGGTGGGGAGGGGAAGCCCTTCTTCTTATCTTCTTCTCTCCCAAGGTTTTTTCTTTTTTATAATTCTTCTCTCCGGCCCACAGTTGTTGCTTTGCTTGCTTGCTTGCAGACCGGCCCTTTGGTTTCTTTCCTTCTTCCCTCCCTGTCACACCCTTAACTATTTCTCCTCCTCTCAAAGGCAAAGGCAATGGCCTGCCTTTCTCTCTCTATTTTTCTTCTCTTTCTCTCTCACTTTGCCCACCACATTTACTAGGTTATTACTAGTTTTTACCGTACGGGGTAAATGCGACGTGAACAGGACGGGGCAAGAAACCGATCACCCGCCCGAGAATCCGCCCCCGAGATTAACCGCCACGTGCCAGCGGGCAGGGGGCCGTTTTCTCCGGTCACCCACCACTGGAGCACCCAAAGTCAAAACCCCCTTGCGTGCGTTACTTCCAGCTTTGCTGTCGGGACTTTCTTCGCATGGTCTTCTAATCCACCGCATGCCACGCGGATAGGCTCACCCGGAAACCGCCACCCTAGAGATTGAACAGCTCTCTTGATTGAACGGACAAGATTTGTTTGATTGGACTCCGCGCACCGCATCAGCGGATAGATAAGATGAAGGTGGAGGACCCATGGAGACTATCGTCTAATATAAACGGGTTGATTGATTAAAAAAGTCAGCTTCAGATCCCCAAGTAACCGACTGGTATATGTTTTGATTTTTTTTTTTAATGAAATGTATGGTCATAGTCTTCAGAGCTTTGACCGTTGAAAAGTTAACTGATTGGCTGCTAAGTTTTACCGTCATGATCATGCAAAATGGCCCTCTTTTTTTTTTTCCCTCCAACCCGGAGAAACACAATCTTGAGGGGCAAAGACAATGAATCATGCATGTTTTGCAAAACTGGAGTATGATATTGTTGCATTCTTACCATTTATGTGTGACTCCAATTTTGAAGCCTACCATCCGACTTAACGTGTTTTTGCCGGATTATTACCACTGTAATCATAAAAAAGCGAATTTTTCGAAAATTTTAGATCAAGCTTCCAATAAACTCAGATTGTCGGCCTCGCAATATATTTTTCTTTTTCCGATACGGCTCGCGACCTAAAAAAAATCCAGCCCACTCGCCACGGTCCACTCGTTCACTCACTGCTTCAAGTAAACCACTCGATGCTCTTTCGCAATCGATTAGTCTCCTGACCATCCAAAATTCTCCGGCTCGACAACATTGAAGCGGTTTTCATCCTATAGCCGACTTTCCTGTTGAGTTTTGTCTTTCGAATTTAGCTTACAATTGAGGTCAGTGAGAAGCTTGTAAGTTTTGCCTTAAGCTATAGGGCTTCCTAGGGATCATAGCATGTCGGGAATCGGGGGGGACATACTGGACATAACTTCCAAAAGCAGGTAATTTATTACATGCTTAATTTGCTGGCAAAGTTTATGAAATCTGGAGATATTGAATACTGATTCTTGAGCTCATGCATAGTTGCCTTAACATGCTGGGGGTGAGGGGTAAGCTAGTTATCTCTGATGATATAAGATCATTATATTTGATATTGATTAAAAATCTCCAAATATCTACTCCGTTTAGTATTTCATAAGAATCCAAAATCACTAACCATAATATCAAAACTACCTCTTATATATTCCATCAAATATATTTATTAATTTTATTAAAAAATACATTAATTATTATGATAAAATTAATAATAATTCTATAATATAAATATAAAATATAATCATATATATATTTATTATAATAAATAATAATATGAAAATAATATGATTAATAATACATTATAATATAATATATAGCATAAATATAATATATGTAATATCTATATAATATTGTACTCTTTTTTACTGGATAGAGATATTTTTATTTCCAAGTTCTAGCCCAAAATTATTGTCCGACAATGATCTTGGATAGCCAACCTCAAAGACAAGTTTCCCATGCCACTAAAGTGGTAGCCTAGTGGAACGGAGCCTTACTTCCAACCAAGTAGTTCCGAGATCGAAACGCGCGGGCGTCGATTAAATTGTGGAGACCGGATGCTCCTTACTCGGACACGGGGTCTATAAGGCTACTGGTCCGCTGGTAGTCTCGGTGGTGCCGAATCTGACGTACTCACACGAAGGGTCCGTGCCGGAGCCTAGAAGGATAACCGAGCCGGGCCCACGGGTGGGGAGGGTATGAGTAAAATCGGCTGAGGTACCCAACATATGGTCATTTTTGCCCGCATCGAACATTCTCATGATGAGATGAGGGCCCAGTGGGGGCTGCTACGTTAGGGTGGGCTTGTCCCTCCCCCCCCCCCCCCCCCCCCTTTCAGCAAAAAAAAAAAAAAAAAAGAGACAAGTTTTCCACTATTAGATTGGACAGTGATTTGGAAAACAAAAGTAATTTGAAATCACTACAACATATAATCATCATGATGCAAAGAAACAGATCTTATCACCTCCACCAACGTTACCTCTATCTACATCATCCTTAATTTTGAAATGATCACTCCATATCAAACAAACCCCACATGTTTAAATGCCTTACTGTGAGCATAGATTGGTGGACCTTGGAGACTTGGCTCTATCCTGGTAGTATGGGATAGGATGGAGGGTGAGGAATTGTCCCTCCCACTTTTCAATTTTTTATTTTTTTTATTGTATTCTACCTACCTACGCTATGTTATTTATTTATTTATAGAGAGACCCATACAAAAACTACACATAACTTTTACGGAACGATATCTCAACCATATCAATAAGTAGCCAATGCCGAGGCAAACCGATGTATCGGTTTATCTCGATTGAGATTTATCCCATCTAAAACTGCACAAAATCCAGCTTACTCAGCATAATATGCTTAAAATAAAAAATTATGCCCCGATTTAACCTCTCATTGTTCCCGTTCGCGACTGCTCTCCCTAATGCATCTCTCCCTTGCTGCAAGCGAAAGGCGTTGCTCGCTGCTGACGCTTCTCGCTGATGATCTACCGTCATCCATCCACCGTCGCCGCCCCTTGCCTGCGTCCTTTTCTTCTCTCTCTCCCCATCACTTATATCTCCACTAGCCGCCACCAAACCCATCTTCATCGGACGGGTTGGGGAGCATTTAAGAAATATTTGCCAATATATTCGTACCATATTGATCGATATCTCTGGATATTTAGGTTTATAATGGCCAAAAACAAAAAAAAAAAAAAAAGAGGCAATATTTTTAACTTGTATACTACTAATACAAACCCGCATGCCAGAACGGCTGAACAAGTCGAATATGCAGTCCTACCGGAACGAGTCATGTATGAATTCCCACCAGGAGACATCTGCCTGAACGACGGTAGAAGTCGAAGCAGCGGCCCGGACCGCCTGAGATGAGCAACTGCGTTCCTCTAAATACAAATCCTCCACATCTTAAAGAAACAAAC
This sequence comes from Phoenix dactylifera, assembly GCF_009389715.1. NCBI lineage: Eukaryota > Viridiplantae > Streptophyta > Magnoliopsida > Arecales > Arecaceae > Phoenix > Phoenix dactylifera. Next base: position 927,573 of record NC_052396.1, read on the forward strand.
CAAGCCGCCCCATGTACCACAATCAGGCCCTGATTAGTTTTGTCGCAAATGAGATACTGTTGTTTCTGTCATTCTGCGAAAAAGACCGCACCTAGTATGGGAACGTCACAACCCTAAAACAACTTAATAGTTTATGGAATATACACCAAAACCATTTAGAAATGGTGCATTTCTTTCAGAATATGTACAATTTATCATGTAAATACTTCGGAGAGCATCCTTTTAAACACTATCTCCACTGACAAGGGATCTACATCGAAACCAAAACTTGCTCCTCCATACTGCAGATACAGGTAATCCTTTGAAGACACTGGAGGAGGCAGAAGTTGAGACATCCCAGTTAGATCCAAGGCCGGTGGCGAAGGTACATCCTTCTTATTCACGGAGTAGTATACATCAGCTAGAAGAAGCCAAATAAGGTCAGAATCCATGTGGGCAAGTCCTGATAACGCCTTTATAGAAGCATCACGGAGACCTGTCCCACCACAGTAAGCAACCCCAACTACAAGGCCGCTAACCTTCTTGAGAACTGTTCCTAATGCCGAGGCACTCCTTTTATTTAAAGATATCTTTGGCAATCATGTCCAGAACTGCTACCTGGATTTTCTGATTGGAGATCTCAGCCATTGGCTCTTCTGAGGACCCAGATCTACTTCTATATGGAAGAAGTAATGAATTTTCATCTTTTGCTTGTATGGGTTTTCTCCGAAATGGTGAACACATCAGCAGTTTCCAAATGATAGGTCCATCGCTATGGAATCGGCGAATGAAGAAATCTCCACCAGCTATCTCAACTGCTTCGCTCAGCACAATTGTGCATCGCCTGATGACAGCCTGAAGACAGTAACAGATTCCGGTTGTACTAAATCTTGCGGAAAGAAAATGGAAGAAACACCTAACAGATCAGCTGTATATATGGCATTTGAGGAACAACAAACAAGCATACAGGAAATTTCCATCATTCCCCATTAAATATTAGCTCATGCATTACAGAGATCAAACAAAAGCTCCAATAGCACAAACATCCTGTAGAAAGAACTGACTGTTTGATGTTTAACCATAATTAAAGGGTGCCCATATATCTCACTTATTTTCACAGCTTGCGTCAATCATCAACCCTATATACCACTACTAAGTCTGTTTTATCTCGATTACAACAGCTTGCAAATACCTGTTATCCCAGTCCTTTGAGACACGTGAATAGCCTGTCCTTGTCCCTCCCCAAATACTTCTCACAGAATTTTAAACAATAATTATATTTTAGGATATAGTTTTAAAAAGGGAGTTTTGCAGGAAACATCCCCTATTTTCATTTTCACAAAAAAGGCTCACCTTTTATCTTCTCCGGAAACAGTCCATATTTTGAACTTTACTGGACCATCATATTCCTACAGACATGAGTACTAATAACATTTTCCATGTTCATCACCCAGTATTGCATGCATCTGTCACAATATGTTCATGCCCATTGGACTAAACGTGTGCATTCATTTGAAGAAATGGCAACAGACCATTTTTTTAAAAATAAATAATAGAGGCAATGTATATTGGTAAAAATAGCAATCAATCGTACTTTTCTGCAAAATACCCTTTTATAAGTTATTATCTATGTTTTCTAATTTCTATTTCTCTTATATTCTTTCTATTTCTTTACAATCTTTTAACAATTTCTAAAAGGAGTCAAACTGCTGCTACCATATATGATAAACCTGTAGTTTCCAAACAATACAAGATGCTCTAATTGCTATCAATATTTTGCTTTAATTTCTATGTATTTTATGATTTTTAACCTTTTTCCCTCTTTTTTTTTGAAGGGGGGTTCCAAGCAAACAAAATTGCCGCAAGTGCTATTATAGAAACTCCTGGCCCAGCCAAAACCAAAAACATAACCAAGTTTCAAAATTTGCAAACATGATATACATTGTTCATAAACATTTATCTTCAGTCTCGATGAAGGCAATCATGTAAAAGTTTCGTAGAATCTGCTTCACACTATGGCAGTCAGAGTTTAAATGAATTATGACGTTGGCAACGTGTAACTACAACTGGACAAGGCTGAAAAACTCCATTAACCAAGTAAATTCTTAGTCAATGAACTGGAAAAAGAAGTAATTCCAGCAAAAAAGTTCAAGGCTACAGAATAATTACTGATTGGGAGCAAGAGATATGGGAATGCTTAATGAACAGCAGGCGAGTATTTTTCACACATTGCAAAAATGACTGGACCGAGATCAAGAGCATTTAGAGCCAAAGGGCCAAAACCACATATAGAAAGTTGATGCAAGACAGAGCACCAAGAAATTAACTAAAAAAGGGCTAAAAGTAAACATACGATAAGTCAAAAGAATTAACTTAGATTAAAATTGTTAGGTGTACCCAAGGTTCGCTATACCAGTACCGGACCCCGTACTGGTGCCACACTAGCATAGTATCGGTATGGTACAGTATAGAATTTTTTTGGCGTACCAAGGATTGGTACGCCACCAGTACTGAACCGGTACTGTATGCCCGGTACTGTCCGGTTCGGTACGTTACGACATACCATGGGTGTACCATAAGGACAATATATCATTACAAAAAACACATTATATTCTAAATGTTCCTCAATCATGCCACTGTCCCTATGAACAAAACAATTAATAATGTCATTATGATTTACCTGTGTATTTTAAGTGTTCATTAATCATGCAATCTTCTATATGAGCAAAATATCCAAAATACTCTTTATTGATTAATAGTCTACCAATTATGTTATTATGAATTTGCTGTGTACTTTAAGTTCACAAATCTTCCATATCAGCAACACATGATCATTGAGATTATGATCTTCTACATGAGTGCCTTATTCAGTAATAGTCTACTTCGAGAAAAGATGGGGTCAAGGTGGATGATAAATGTGCAAGAACCCATAGTCTAACAGTCATATAGTGCTGAAGAACTTTTGTATGGAATAAAAAGCAAAGTGCAAGGATGAGCACATTCTATCCAGCTATGCAAGTGTGTAAATAACCCCATATTTCTCGAAACAATGAAAGTGTGTACTGCTTTAGACAAACATAACCGAACAAACTGTGACCATCTCAACAAAAGTTGGGCACTGGTGAAATAGAAATTAAAGTGCAATAGTTTTTTATTGAAAATATTCACAACAATAAAGTACAAGATAACTCACCACCGATATCTTATTTTTGAGGCAAAGAATGAAGTAAGGCCAGATCTTGTTCATTGCTGGAAGCAATCTGTTTTCATCTTCTTCATCTGCAGCATCAACAGTGTCTTGAAGATCATTTAATAACAATAATTGCATTGCTTCCTCAATTGCTGCTTTTGTTTGTTTCTCATGCTCATAAGCTTCCTCCACTTTTGCAAGGGATATAGTAACATCCTGCAAAAAGATTCTTATTTTAAATTAGTAACTCAAACACTAAGCAACGAACTACTGAAATCTAAAAAGAGAGAATAAATGATAAGGATGTATTGTCCAAACAATGTTACATAAGGTACGAGTTTGTCAGAAATTAACAAAGATATTCACATTTTGCACACATTAAAAAGAAGTTTCAGATTACAACAAGAGTCATCATTACATTATATAGTTTAATAATTCCATAAATTTTATCTTACAATCACTAACCCCAAATTCAATACAACTCTTTCATCATATTAATATTTAGGGAAAATTACAGTTTGACCCCCCAACTTCGCCAGAGTTCCACTCATGCCACCTCGAGTTTAAAACTTTTTAATTGGGTCCCCTCAAGTTACTCGTTTGGCCCAATCTCATCCTTTGCCCAATTAGCCACCTAATGCTATTACAACAAGATTCCAAATGACATAAATACCCTTTCTCTCTTAAACCCCAAAATTTTCCTTAAAACCCAAGCTCCTCTCTCCCCCTTGCCAACCAGTGAAGCCTACCGCCATGGCTGCCAAGCTTCGCCTCTAGCTGCTCCCAAAGCCCACCACCCATCTTGTTGGAATTCGCTGCTACCCTGCTGGATTTCCCCACCCCACCTCCATGACCCTTCATCCCACCACCGCCGCTGCCACCCTCGAGCAGTTTGGAAACAACCATGGATCTCTATTCCTTTTTCATTAAAATCTTATCTATTCCCTTACCTCCTCCACGCCAAACCCCCCACCACCTCCCTTCCCCTCATCCTTGCACGAGTCTGATAACCATCGAAGTGGAAGTGGTGCCTATTATCGATGATGATGGTGGTGACAGTGATGAGGTGGAGAGGGTGAATGTGGGGAAGGGTGTGAAGATGAAGGGTAGGGTGATTTGCTAGGACGACTCCCACAATTCCTCGACTGTGTGCAACTCACGCTTCCCAAAACACCACGTTGGCACTGTCATCCTGCATCCTCCACCACCACCGTGAACACCACTGCAAGCTCGCTGCTGTCCCCCTCAGCAAGTTTCTCACAACCACCACTGCCCTGGCCATGATCTCTGCCTTAGCTCCTCATCCCCCCTTGAAACCTTCCACCACTCGATTACCTCTATTCCACCCAATCCATCTTCCCTTTCCCTAGCTTAGAGCCCTCCATGTAAACCATTGACTTTGCTTGCTAGGCCACCGAGTACCCATTGGTTGTTCAAGCAAAGTTGCTTCCCATCATGTGCCATGAGATTGGAAAGCATGTTAGAGAGATGGTGGCGCCAAGCCTGCTCCTCTTGTTGCAGTGCTCATAATATGTTTGATGAAGTTAGTGAAAGAAGGCTTGATTAACGTGATTTTTATTCAGAAGGCATTTCATTGTTCTATAAATAAGAATTTATCTATTATGATACCTAAACAAGATTGTTCTTTTAATATTCTCAATTCTTTTTCCTCAATTTTATTACAATTATTATGTTGTATTTGGAGAGGTTACATGACTTAACTACAGTTTTTCGGCTTCTAAAATAAGCTCTAGTCTATATAAATGTACCATAAACTATAGTTCATGGATCCTTGTAGGATGAATTTGGTTGCTTTTACGAAGTGGGTAGGAATAGAGACCATTCAGTAGCAACAGGTTTTGTTTTCAATTTCATTTTCCTTCAATGTGCTATCTAGGCACATACTTCTATTTGCTCTCTCTTAATATTTGCCATCAGTTAGTGTTGCTGAAATCTTATTACCTTTCTGTTCAGAAGCATAGCTTTAGACCATTATCTATACCATGTATCATATATCATTAGTTCAAACAGACAAATCACACACACTCCATTTTCTGTTTACTTCTCAAGTTCTGTTATGTTTGTAATTCATTGTACCAACCTTCTGATTTTGATTTAGTGTTGGTAGTAACCTTCCTGTCTCTCCACCAGCATTCCCAAGGCAGTGGGCATAGAGGGCGCAGCCTTGGAGGGGTTAGGCCATGAGTTTGGAGGAGCAGGTGAAAGTGTTGGGGATGACGGCAACGGAGAGCATCTAGGAGAGGAGGGTAGTGAGGTGGAGGCCATGGAGGGCATAGGCGTGGATGGTGGCAATCTAGAAGAAGATGATGGGTCAGGGTTGGAGGATGTTGTGGCAGTCGAGGAGGCCAAGAGAGGAGTAGGAGCATTGGAGCTTGAAGTTGAAATGGGGTGGTTGTGGAGGCCAGCACAAAGGACGGTGGTGTGGATCTTGAGGTGGCGGCGGATAGTCCGACACTGCTCAATCAGGGAGGCGGCATGTTCGAGAGGGAGGGGTGGGTGGGGTGTAGGGGGTGGGTGAAGGTGGCTGAGAGAAATGGGTGGTGGTAGCAGAGGCGGTGGTGGTAGAGGTGAATGTTGTGGCGGACATGGTTTGGGGGGGGGGGGGTGGGAGAGAGTTTTTTTTTTTTCTCTTTTCTGATCCATTTCGGTCACGTGATTTCGGTTCCCCTATGCCAAGGGTGTTTTGGTCCAAAAAAAGTCAGAAGAATATCACATGATAGACACATGATACAATTCCTAAAGACCATGCTAACAGAGATGGACGGAAGGATGACAGTGGTTCAAACAAGTAACTTGAGGAACCCAATTAAAGAATTTTAAACTAGAGTGGGTCTACGTGGACTTCGGGCTAAGTCGAGGCAGGAAAACTATAATTTTCTCTAATCTTTATCACTTGTCTCAATTTTAAACACAGTCACACACTTCTTAAAGATGCATTAACAAGTAAAGAAGATAGCTAGAGCCTGCATGATTAAAGTCAACAAGCAACATCCAAGTTAGCAACTCCAGAGTCTGCATTGAACAGACAAATAAACTATAATGGGACTAATAACTGAAACACAAACAGTTGGCTGAACCTAATCCAAATTCAAGACCAGTTCAGAGGTTTCAATCAGTTCGTGACAATTTTAGTCAATTCTAAACAGAACTGGCAATAAAGTATACCAATCCGTCTTAGCTAGATTTACTTATTTTTCAATTTTTCATGTCAACAATGAAATTGTTCCAAAGAAAATGTAAAAGCTCATTATTTAAAGTTCAATTTTCACACATTCAAGGATTTTAGGAGGGAACCAGTTTTTCTCTACAAGCAAGACTTCCTCCTAACTAAAACAAAAAAAAAATGAAGCATGACAAAAACATATCCAGCTAGAGAAGATTCCCTGAGCTCATGTCTTAAAGGTCCATAATCTGCATTTTTTCTAGCGTACTTAATCCATCAACAACTAATAAATATTTACTACTTCAGGACTGTGAATGCCACCTCCTTTCCCTCATACTATCCAGCCTCAGCTACTAGTAATAACAATGAACTTCAGGAATTTCATAAGAAAAGTTAGCTCACACTATCTACCATTGTACAAGTTAATTTTGGCATCATATCTCACCTTGAACAACACCCAACTGAGAAATGCCCATGCCCCAAAATGCCTCTAGGACCTCATGACCAAGTTATTTATTTGCCTGTTCGATCTACCTTCATATATTTGATATGATCTCCTGGTGACCACTTACTGTAATACCTCATCATCACCATCTGACCTTGTACTTATTTGCATGAAGTAACACTGAATTTATACCCACTCAAAGTAAAGAAGCAAAACCACTCTATCCATAAGTTGATGTGCAATGCCAGTAAACTTACTTGAACCTCAACTTTCTCCAAAATGCAATGGCTTGTACCTTTTAAGACAAAAGGATAATTCACCAGCAATAAGATAACACTATTTTAACCAGAATAGCTATAGCTCTAGACAACAGAGCTTGCCAAACAAATGGAGGGAAGCATGACTTGAGGGAACAGCTACTCCCTTCTGTATCTCTGAATTGTGCCTATTGAAAGGTTTCCTCTTTGTTTTACATCTTACGAGTGTCCCTATAGGCTGTGGATTACATCTTACGAGTAATTAAACATACCGGACAAAAAATTAATCAGACTGCTGAACACTGCAGACACCATAAGTCAACTAATAAATAGGATTTTAAACATGCAAGCATACATTAATTGAATAAAAGTTTTACAGGTCATTTTTTCTTATAGCATGGAGCCTTATGCAGATAGAAGCTTAGCACCAGATTGCAGTACTGATAGTTAAAGAAACATATACCATATGCTGCAAGTGGAAAAGAATCAATTATGAAATGGAATAAATGAAACACTTTATTTACACATGAGCGCCCTTGGAGACATTACACAAATTTCAGTCCAATTTTACTGTGCAGGAGATATTTTGCACCATTCAAATTAAGTTACCTATAGAGAATATCCTCAAGAAAATACCTCCACAATGTCCAGTGCCGCCAGACAAGCTGACTTTTCTGAGAAGAAAGAAGTGGGGTTGCAGCTTTTAAGCATGATCCAACAAGAGATCCAACCGTTCGTCTGTATCTTTTCATCTCATTCAGCTTAAAGAGAAATTCCTCCCAGTATTCTACACTGAGACTGACATTCACCTTATCTGATTCCATTACAAGGTATAGCTAAGAAGGCACTCATAAAAAAAACCGTAAACTTGGGACACAATGAAAGTAAGAAAGCTAAGATAAATGGCATTTTCGAAGTAGAAAATGAAGAGAGAAGTGTAAAAGACTGTACAGCCAGCACTCAAAAGAAACATCACCATATTATGGCGTATAAAATGAACAAAGCAGGTATGGGAAAATAGAACAAGGTCCCAGAATCATCACAAAAGTGGAACCACCTGAAGAATGCAACTGGATGCATTAAAAAAATAGTAACATGTCAAAGAAGTAAATAGATCATGCGAAAGAAAAAACTGTAACAGTGACTGTGTGCAACCAGATGCAAATAAAAAGTAGGAACTTGTCAACCAACACCATGATTAATTTACAAAAAGGAAATCTATAATGTGCATAGGGTGCATCGGCGGTACCTTACATGCCGTACTAAATTCAATAATGGTGATTGCAACATGAAAAACTAAATCATCAGATGTGATATGCAAGGCCTAGAATATCTGTTAAAAAAAATCATGTGTTTTGGATGTATCTTGCCTATCCATCAAAGGGTCCCTAGTTAGCAGTTCTAATGGCACAATATGGTCTTTTCACTTTGCATTGGCTTAGTGTTTTTGCAAAGGCATCACCCGATGATATAATTTTTTTAGGCATTTTAGATCATGACAATGATATCTGACACTCTAGAGATTTATCATGCAGCCCACAGTTCGATTTTTGTAGTGGGTTAAAGACATCTATTTGCACCTTGCATATATTATAAACAACCCCAAATATGCACACCTTGTGAAGAGAATAATAACATGACAGCAAAGATATGGGGCTGAAGGAGAAACTACTGCAATGATATGGGCATGTGCACAAAAACTAAACAAGGCCTCAGTACTTGTATTGTCCCTGAGCAGATGATGAACTCATTTAAGGACCACAAATAAAGGATTCATCAAGCTAACATCAAGTAGATTGGATAAGGGGCTTGTTTGCATGGTTTCATTAAGTAAATTAAATGGAACATATTACCACTCAGCTTTAAGTTCAGCTAGCCTTTTTCAACATCTTTGGTTCATGAACTTTATATAGTGGAACTATTAGACAATACATATGCCGTACTAATCCAATATGCTTCTATGTTGTATCCCAAAATTTTCATCTAGACAAATCAGCTACTATAACAGTTTATTTTAGTTGTTAAATTAATGAAAATGCTTGGCATTGATGCTTCAAATAATGTAGATGATGTCTAAGACCATTTCCTTTTATTAATCTATGAATTATTACAATTTTTCACAATATTATTAACACATATGGCTTTCATGTACTGAATGAAAATCAATACTTTTTTAGACTTTGAAGATAATATTTTAAACCTTAACATTGCCACAAAAGAAAAGTAGCCATGCAAAGTAATTCTTTCCAGGAGATCACCATGAATAATGGTTCCACTTCCCATGTATCTGAGTACATAAGTTAGATGCTCCTACAAATTCAAAGTCTTCACGAACCAATAAACTCATTAAAATGAACTAATCTTACAAGTGAATAAGAAGGGAACAAAATTATCAAGGCTCTAAATAAACTTACATGTAAATGGCATTTCCCAAGTATAAGTCCGGTTAACTTGGGTGATTGAATACCAATAAGAGTCCACAAATGATTTGCCTAAATAATTAGCAGTTAAATATCAAGAGCATCAAAGTTAGAGATGAGGAACACATTTTTCTAATTGCAATTTCACATGTATTGGGTCAAAGGGACATGCCTATGTAAATTTGGTTGGGCTATCACGAAATTTCCTTTTCCCCCAATAATAAAGCTTAACTTTGTCAAGGTTATTATTTCAACTGGAGATAATCTAAACTAGACTCCATATTGTTTAGACATGACGAATGCAGTTTTAGACAAAATGTACAGAAATCAACTCGACTGAACACCACTTCAAAAACAGTATTTCATTAACTAAAAGTTTATCTATAACTTTATTACTTTATCTATCACATTTAAATTGAACATTTCTTTTTTTTCTTTCTGAAATCATGTCTTGATCAGATGGGATGGAAAATCCAACCGATGTCACCCTCCCAGGGGTACATCCATAGGTCTCTAAATATTGGGACTCTCCCTCTCAGAGGGCATATCTTCTCTCTCTCTCTCTCTCTCCCTCCCCCCCCCCCCCCTCTCAACTTTCTGTTATGGTACTCTGTTTAGATAAAAACCCAAAAAAAGAGATTTTTTTCCTGTTTATCTTTTGATTTTGAAAGAGTTTTTAGAGTGACTAGAGGCTGCCCTTTTGAAGCGTTTCTAATCTTTGCTCATGCACACTTTGGGTTCTGACAGATTGTAGTCACATCTCTAGAGGGAGCAAGCACTATAAACCCTATGCACCTAGAGGGGGTCGATTTACTTCAGAGACAGTGTTATAAATCTGTAAATAAAAATCCTAGAAAAATCCTAGAGTTACTACTTTAGGGAGAACAACTACATTGCAAACTGAACAAAATCCCCCTCGGCATGGTTTTGGGAAGCAGGATTTTCCCATTCGTCTATGTGATCTCGCTGTTATTGATAGGGTACCACATTGAGTACTACTCTATGTAATCAAGTATTCCGTCAAAAAAAAAAAAAACTCCATATAATCAAGTAATACTCTATGTAATCAAGAAAAAAGGGAAAGCTTATCTTAATTTTCATTTTTTCTCTCGTCCTCTCCTCAGGGCACAAAAGGAGTAGATTCTGCCCTTGATCCTCTATGCTCACTCAATACATAGCTTTCACATGTAGTTACACAATGACCACATGGGTTCATCCTGATGGGGTAAAAAAGTTGGAAATTTGATGGAAGCAAAGATATAGGCAGGTTGAAGTTTGTCCTAGGGGAAGAAGCTCATTCCTAGATCCATTTGTGTATTATGTGACAGGTCTTCCAATAGAAATTAGAATTCTAGGTTTCTATAATAGCTCGCATTGAATCAGGGGAAACTTCTGAAAACCAATGAAGCAGTCGAATAGTGTAGAGCAAACTACTCCATCTCACCTTTGCAAGTCCATTTGACATATGGTCTCTGTTATTAGCCATTTCATGCATGCCTCTACTAAGCACTTAGAACACCTCAAGAAAGGCACTCCAAGCAAATAATTTACACAAGCAGAATGATCATCCGGTGTAGTCAATGGAGATCCAGTGTAGGCTAATGAACATTGACAAGAGGCAAAGAGTAGTTTGACAGATTAAGAAGCACATGCTGTTACAAGGTAGACTGTCAAAGCTGGATCTCGAGCAATGGCTCCTATTTTACGTGATCCCATATGGGTGAACCCACTTTTGTTTGAACTTCTAACTTGAAGGTCGTGATCTGCAATATTATGCTCCATGGTTCATGCCCTATCATCATTTTTTTACTTTTTTATTCCCTTCACTTGCTTCTTCATCGAGGCTTCCCACGGATATTGTTTAATTATATTCTTGCTTTGCTTTTCCATTTTATCTTTTACGGACGGTATGTCAATCAGAATTCCAAAGACGGGTGTGCACATTTTTAACATCACATTTCAAGTCTTCTTTTGATTGTAACCAGAAACCCCATTGTAAGCCCTTAACGACTAAAGCACTGCATAGTCGCGTATTGCACTCACGCTACCTGAGATGGACCATGACCTATCTAATTTAATATGTTCAGTTAATGCCCACTTTACAAATCATCGCACAATATATGCCCTTCAATAATTCTTGAAGTTATGTATCTCTCACATAGTCAAGATTAAGATGAAATAATTATATAAAATTCTTCATACAGAAGCATATGACAAACTCAAATGTCATATTTTCCTTCTTGCAAAAATATATGATGTTACATAGGAAAAGATATTATTTTTTTTTTACAAATAAAATCATACTCACTTAGCTATATAATGCACAATGCTTTAAATGCATTAAAGCATTCATCCCAGCCGGCTCGCTACAGCTAGGTGACTTTTTTGATGAGCGCGAGCCGCCACTCCTTTACCGTAGGTTACCCCCTCTAAGAAAGGGAAGTAGGCATGCCAAGGATGAACGACGGTGGCTCCATACGGGGGAAGACGGTTCTTAGGGCAAAGACAGAAGGTGGCATGGGACACTTTTTCATCTTTTCCGCACTTGTCCGCTATTTAGAGTTGAAAAGCACTTCCTCTTATTAGCGACAACGGAAAAAGAAGATAGAAGGCTTTCGGGCGTAGAAGGTTTTGTTTTTTTCACAGTTTTGACTGCGGGATCGTTTCGCCATTGTGGTTCAATAGAGGGATTCCCCTCTCCTTAGGGAAGCTTTCCCCCCTATGAAGCAAGCATTTGAAGGACACAACCAAGAAAATAGAAATTTCTGTAATTATTTGTGTAACCCACTATAACTAGATAAAATTACAAATTAAATGCTTAATTAGAAATTAAAATAAAAATATTTACTAAAGTAAAAAATAAATATGCACCACATCATACTTAATGTATTTCAGCAACAAGTTTTTTTTAATTTAGTAACTTGCAAACAATAATTAAGAACTATCCATAAAAATTATAAAACTCATTATTTAAATTACAATTACAATTTACTAAATTATGCTTGGGCTTCTTGGTCGCAGCCAAATCCTCCACAAAAGTGCATTTAATGCAAATTAAATGCAATTCTAAGGGAAAGTTTTTCTTAAATGTAGTGAAAGAAATTACCTGATGCCACAGAACCAACATATGGTTCTCTATTTTCTCTGCATTCCTCTTTGATCATTTTTCGCAATACAAGAACCTCAGGATTGACATGCGATTTTAATGACTCTGCTTCACTGGGCAACTTACAAGCCTCGCGCCTGGATGCCTTGGTGATCTCACCCACCGCCTAAAGTAAAGGAATTGTAATAAGCAATGCTGGAAGAAGTGCAAATCATAGTCAAACAGAAACTGCATTGTACAAAGTTTAGTAACACAATGTGTGTTTGGAAAACTAATCCGAACATAACTCTTTAGATGCAACATGCATATGCATAACACGGGTAAAAATTCAATTAATTCTAATTGGAGTAGGAAGATGCAGCTGAAAATGATAGCTATGTGAAAGCCTTAAGTACGTATGAGACCAAAATTTCCTCACTACTCACTCATAATTCATTTGCAGAGGAATGCTCATGGGGGGTTGTGCACAGGCAATTTTTAACATTCTGACACATTAATGTGCTAGAGGATGTGCATTGATAAGTTTGGTATTAAGAGTTATCTTACAAAAGATTAGAAGTATGGAGGCCAAATTTGCAAGTTACATGATGGTACTAGATTGCAAATGTTAGATGGAAAGTGAATTCCACAAAAAGATTCCTAGTGGCATTGTTTGTTTTGTATACAAGGGGACCAAACTGGAGGCCAAGCTAATATTCAGACAAAAGCAGAATTAGTAATTTGCTTCAGAAATAGAAGCTATGCCAGGGGCCTGATTGCACATGCACGCGTGCACATATAGACATACACAAGCACACACACATGCACATGGGCGAAAAGACCTGACACACCTATAACCTGACCCGACTCGATAACCCAAACTCTACCCAACCCAATTGCCTTCAGGTCCAACATGATCTAACTTGACGACGACTTGACAAAAATTGTTTTCTTCCCTATTCTCCTCTCTTCCTCACATGGCCACACCTCCAACATGACCAATCCAAGTTTGTTGTCTAGGAGAGATGGTGAGAAGTACCATGCACTTATTAAGTAGTCAACAAAGATTAGTTTGAGCTATAGTACAACTATGACTTATATTTCCCAGTGGTCTTGTGCTTTGACAGGTCTTATGATAATGGGTTTTTTGCATGTATACCTTCCAAAATATATAAAATTGTATGAATACCCTCATAAAATTGCTATTTGCATGTATACCTTTCTTTTTTTTTTATATGTACCCATACCATCTAACACCGTTAAAAAATAAACGATTTAAATTTCAAATGATTGAAATACTCTTATAGGTAGATGCGCAAAAAAAAACTTTATAAGGATGCACATGCAAATAGCAACTTTGCAAGGATATTCTTACAATTACACATATTTAGGAGGGTATACACTTAAAAAAATTCAATAAAAAATGGACAAAATTCAGCAAAGATAATTCAATTGTTCTTAATAAAAAAAGGGCAAAAAAAGATTAATAGTATCATGTCACATGATCTCATGTTAATATCAAGTCTTATAGAATGAATCATATTGCTTTTACAAAATTCTCGCCTCAAAAACAAATAACTCGATATTTACAAATCACCAAAAAATATTTTACTAATCTAAGCATCTATAATTAATTTAAATTTGATTGCTTTAATCTTTTAAAAATAATGAAGAACATATAGACGTCATAGATTCAATAATGATAATTATATTAAAATTAAATGGAGAATAGCATTACCAAAATGAACACCTAATATTCCAACTTGACCGAGTCATGATCGTAAAAAAGAAAATTGACAATGTGGCTCAATCTTTTTTTGACTTGTCGATCCAACTAAATCATAAAAGACTTAGCAAGTTCCAGCCGAGTTTTGATCTTTTTTTAATAGATTTTTTGAATGTATACCCTTCTAAATCTAAGAAATTGTACGAATATTCTTATAAAGTTGCTATTCGCATGTATACTGTTACAACTTACAACTTGTTTTTGCATATCTACCCATAAGGGTACTTCAGTCATTTTAGTTTTTATGCCGTTTATTTTTTAACAGTGTTAGATGGTACGAGTACATATGCAAAAAAGAAAAAAAAAAGAAGGATATACATGCAAATAATAATTTTACGAAGGTATGCATGCAATTTCATAAATTTAGGAGGGTATACATGCAAAAAAAAAAACCCTATGATAATAGTGAAAATTAAACTGAATCAAAGCCTCAAACTTTTATTTTTTACAAAAAACATGAATTAAAATATTAGTCTAAAATTTTTGAATAACTAATTGAGGAGGTAGAAACCATATATATATGCATGCATATATGTGTATCTAGATGCATCCTTTAATAGCATGTTAATGGTAAGTTGGTGCATGATCCCTGGCCCACAAACACCATGCTGTTGCATCTGGAATTTGCATGTTAGTTGTGTACGAGAGGGACATCCACATACTTGTCAATCACATCATTGATAAACACTAAACAGTGTTGCACTAGGTGAAGAATAGGGTAGAGAAATTTAATAGCAAAATGGTTGAAAACTAAATGGATATAATTATGGGAAATTTTAACTCTTTATGTCTGCCTCCTTTGACCATACAAATAATGAGATGCCGTTGAGAATATCCAGCATTCTCCAAACATGCACATGATTAATTTATGTATAATGGCACTAATGTGGTCCAGAGTTAATCGTCATATTAATTGATATGCTTCTTCGTCTAACTAGAATGGATAATGTAAAGAAAGCAAAAATTGATTATTAAAACGCAAATGAGTACAACCTTTAGAAATGGAATAGTTAAATTTGGGTGTTGGTGCCTACCAAGGACCTCCAGTTCTGATGAAACAGCACGCATCTGTGGTAATTTACAACACCAATTAAACAAAGACAATAAAATAGACATGAACATTTGTGTGCAAGCATCTTTGTTTAACATAGCATGAAAAGGAAATGAAATTAACAGAACAATAAAGACATTCATGGCAATTGTCATGGTTCAAATTTTAATCTACTCAAACTCGTGAAATGAACCTAGACAAACAGCATGTAAATCATAACTGTATACATACATGCAAATGTATGCAAGAATTTTTTCAGGCAAGTATTAAAGTGCCCATACTTTCTACAATATACCTAAGAAATATACTTGCAAGTTGCAACCACCCATATTCGATATAATATACCTACAGCAAACTACAAACTTTAGCTGCCATATGCTGATATCTTAAAAAAGCACTATAGGGCACCATACTTGCATACCATCAATTGCTAGCCTGTATCATTCTGTATCAAATTGTATCAATATGTATCAAAACAATGCACATCAGTACTGACCTATGTGTGACTGTACAAGGTTGTAGCCTAATTTCAATTTAAGCATTGCCCAATCATCATAAACAAACTTGTTTTATTCAAGATGGTCTAGAGCTCCTTCAGATTGATTTTTTACCATTTTGCTATTTCATTCCTACAATAATCACTGGTATTAGTATTGGAAAACAATTGAAGAAAAAAATTGATTACAATTGAATAAAACAGGGCATCTTAGCATGCCTGATGCCAGTAGCAAACCTTGTTACAGACTTCTGTAACATGCCAGTCTGTGACAACTGTCAGCATATCACTTGTATGATGCCAACTCCAGACAAGCTAGGGCATCATATGTAATACTTTAATCCTTGAATTAATGATAGCAAGCACTTGGCACTAGTGCAAGTATCCCAAAGTGTCTGATATTTCCAACTTCCAAAACTACCTAATTTAGCAACAATTCCATAAAGTACGAGGAATATATGTGGCATCGACATCATCATCCGAGGCTTTTCCCTTCATAATGAAATTTTGAGCAACTCAAAGCTGATAAGGCTCCAAAGAAGGATTGGGCAGATCTTTAAGAATTGTTGTAAAATTACTAGACAAAGCAACTTTGGGCAAGAAGGGGGACCTCCATAAAATCTAAAAGGCCTGCTGCATATTAAGTTCATAAAATAATGCAGCAACCCTCCTAGAATTTTCTATACTGAAAAATTTTAGATAAGAGAAAAGATGACAAAGTTTAATATAAGGAATTGTATTCATCTCTACAACACAATCATTACGAAAACATTTAAATTTTATAAAAATCCCATATAGGAAAACATATACATAAACAAACAAATATTATTAACAATTTTACTTGTTTGGCTAGACAATGTTCACATTTGAAAAATTGTATTAATGATATGGCATCACATTAATCAAAAAAAAAAGAAAAAAGAAAAAGTTCGTCCGCATAACTAGATATGTTCAGTTTAAATCAGTCTTAACTGGCACCAGAAATAGTTGATTAAGAATCTATATTTGCATTAGAAAGTCCTTTAGCAGGACTGTTAGCAGGAGACTACAAATTCTATGCCAAGTGTTGAATCTTCTGATGGAAGTAAGCAGGATGGCCCATTCCCAGAGTACCAGATGTGTTAATGCTGGATTGCATCTAATTTAAGGGAACAAAAGTGCTGGTGCAGTTGTGTTCTAGCTTAGGTTGCAGGCATACACTTAATGCAAACACCTATTTTAAGGATTGGTGTAGTTTGTCTTTCAGTCACCACTTTTTTTGGCCCTAAAATTCAAACATCTGTCTCCAATAAAATAGTCCAAGATGGTCAGGAAAAAAATGAAGAAGAACACTAAACAGTGATTCAGACACATGCAAATGAATAAATAAAGTGGCATATTGACAAATAACAAGACATAAAGGTACTGATCATTTGTACGAAATGTTATACCGGCTCCTCCAATAATGGCAAAATATCATGAGCAGCTCCAATATAGGAAAGCATAGCAGCAATTACATCAGGAACATGTGGATTGAGATCCAAATGACGCAGCTGTCGACAAAGAGAGTCAACAATATAGTCTGCATTTGCCACAACTAAATGCCCTACCTGTTACAAAAACAAATAACATGTATCAGAATCCTAAAAAAGTTGATTTCAAGGATAAATTACAGCTGTACTCACTGTAGGATAGCTACAAGATGCAGCAACCGCTCTTAAGACAGCATCTGATGCATTTCTTATCTGGTTGTTTGAGCAAATCAAATTTTGAAGTAATAAATAAATAGAAGAGTGCATAAATCCACTACACACAAAATCTTTTCCGAGAACTATACTGAAAATGCCTATCCCATCTATGATAACCTGAAAAACAGGAGAAAAAAAAAGAATAATATTCAATATGGAACAAAATGCAACACACATCCTTTTAATCAAAATAATCCTACAGGACAAGAAACAATAATCAAAGTCGTGCTTAAGATGGTAACAATATATTTCCTGATGAAGCATTGTCGCATCACGAAAAAAATGCAACGAAATATCTGTTTCTATTTCATCTTCTAGCAGAGGTGACTTCTGATCTATTGGAAGATCCCAAACTTCAGGAGACATATATTCATGTAGAATGCTACCAACACAATGGATTACATGGTCTCTGGTATCCTTTCCCTGTCGAACCTTCCAAGCTGACCCATCATTTCTAAATCCACTAGGCTGATCATTATTGCGTGTAAATTCCACTCCTTGTGCCTCTTCTACTTCTGCTCCATTCTTCATGAAAAGTTTAGAATTCAAACTAACCGATTGGTCTGATAACCCATATATCATTTCGTTTAGCATACAAACTGCAACGCTTGTCTGACGCAGTAACTTTCCTGAACCACTTCGATAATACCAGCTTTGCCAACTTTCTTTATTATATGCCCTAATACGAAGCTCTGAAATCAACTTATGAAAATAATCTAGCAGTATATCCACAAGAACTGAAAGAGATACATCACTCTTGTGCCCTAACAATAAGACAAACATAGGGGGAATTAATTATTAGAGCCAAAAAAGTCACAGGCATAGCCAGCATGCTACCTTCAGTAGACTTGCTTGTAAGAGAGAATAAAAGGGAAAAATGCAACTGACTAAAGCAAAGCACCGAAAAAAAAAAAAAAAAAATATATATATATATATATATATATATATATATGAAAAGAACAAATCTAAACAGCTTAGAGTACCTGCAGTCATGGATAAACCTATAAGTCGGAGTATTCCAGAAAGAGCAGCGTACAATCTGTGACTACCAATATGTGAAAACCAAGGAGGCATATGAGGAAATTCATGGCTGTTGCTTACATTTTCTACCAGATTCTGAAAATCCTTATCTTGCACTAGAGAGATCTTGGAGTTGATAGAAGCAGAAGCATTGTCAATACTATGACTTGCACCACTCATGAGAATGCCAGTTTTTAACTCAGCAACTGATAGCAGGTATCCAACTGATAGTGGCTTTGATGAGATAATCTTATCAACAGAACCAGCAAATTGTGAATTATGGCTCAAGGATAAGCTCAAACAATCAAGGAAGCGTGCAGCTTTGATCTGCTAATTCCAATTAAAATAGGATATTAGCAAGTAGTTTTCAGTCCAAGAAACATGATTCTGATAGCTAAATTTGCATTTTGGATAAGATCAGAAAATATGAAATAGTATTCAAGAGAAACATTTCCATCCTCATCAAGAGCATGAACGACATCAGCAGCATTTATACTGAAAGTATGACCCACTTATCAAACCAATCAAAAGGAACTAAATGACTTGGGTGGACAAAATGAGGCGGAAGAGGCACAGTAAATTGACAACTAATATGATAGGCTAACACAGGAATAGAAGGTTCACGGCTCGATAGATAATTTGATAAGCCAATGATTTTTTTTCCGTGTTTCATAATACGGTTAACCAACATGTTAACTAATCGATTACGATAAATTGGATCGGATTTTGCAGCTAGCTAATGAATGAACTAACCCATGTTAGGTACTGCTGTTAGACAATTGACACCACATAGAAAATTATAGGAGTCTTATGAACCAAATCACATTACCATTTTTTTAGGCCATATGTTGCAATCATGTGAATCACATTTCAAAAAATCAGATGTTTTCTTTTAGTGTTTGGCTAACCCACTAGTTTACTTTGTCACAACTTGTAAATGAGGGCACACAGCATATTTAAGAAGCACAAAAATCAAATTTAAGAATGTAAATGATCTCAAAATAGGGTTCATGTGAATTTATAAATCAATGGATCAATGTGCATGCTCCTTTCCCCAGTTAACCATAACCATGGTCACTTTTTAAGTCAAAGTTTATCATCACATCCAGCAATAAAATCATACCATATTGCAATGAATGCCACCACCTTGTCATCATGACTTTCTCTCAAAACCACCCCGTTGTTAATCTTCCATAATCATACCCTAGGTCTATGTTTTCCATGATGTTTTAGAAAATGGTCATCTAGATGCCCCCTTAAGGTTTTGCATCATGTTTGATTACGGAAAATGAGACCAACTTGTCAATTAGTATCATATGTTGCCAAGTTGGTATTTCTCATTACCTTACTGAATCTTAGGCATGTTATGCCTCTCTTTTTTTTGGACTATAACTATGCTGTAGATTTCTTTTTATTTGTTTTAGTTTTTCTAAGTTTTTCTTTTGGGCCTCGCTGGTATCTAAGCATAAAATCTAAAGATGTTTCTCAATAAAGATGTTTCAACTAGCTAGTGCACTATATCTCAAGTATCCAAATTGGAGATTTCAAACGATATAAATCGAATAGCTGTCCAAAACGTACACAAGGATTTCCTTGGGGAGTAAAGATGCATTAACCGCATGCCAGATTTTTGGTTTATGAAGGATGCTATCCTTTAGATGAACTTTCAGAATAACAAGGACTCAAAATAATTCATGCATCTGCCCCAGACACGACTAGAGTAGAATAGTCAAGCAGAGAGAGAAAAAAGGTTATGATGCTGAATCCTAGAAAGTTTCAAAATTCAAAATTAATTCCCAAAGTCATGACTTTTGCATCAGGTTGGTAGGTCAAGAAATTGACTCCTCACACACAGGACCACTAAAAATAGGAAAGGGTTGAATATGCATGCAAACCTTTCAGATAATATAAGGATTGAAAGTGGGGCCTTATGCCAATAACTTCAGCCATTGTGTTATTCAAAATAAAAATTTAATATAAAAAACAGCATGCTTCATTTAGATTCAATATGGCCCAAGATTTACTTGTATCCATATTCTTCATGACTTGTTTTTACTAATTTATAGTTATTATATTTCAATTCTCTCACATTTGAAGACCAAAGTCTCAAACTGTTATGTTTTGATTTAGAGTCCTAGCCAAAACATGTTCAAAATCAAGAATTTAAATTGTAAACATAATAGTAATATGTCTATGACAAGTGAGCACAATTTTTTGGTGCAACGCCAGCTTCAAAAAAAAAATCCTAATTGCGCTTGATTCATCTTTTTAGTTACAAAAAAGTTTGGGATGATCAAGATGTGTCCAGTAATTATCTGTTAGCATACTCGGCAATTAATGGGAAAACCCTCAAGGACAGAAAATAACGCTTCAAGTTGTTCCATCCGGCCAAACAAATAAGAATTGTAGACTTCGAGTTGCATCAGCATCATGCTCAAATGATATGAAAATTTTGGAAAAAATTATATTAATGCAACAAAAACAACATTGAGAACTTTTAGGAGAGAAAATATTCAGAGGATAATATCTTGGAGACCATGATCCAAAACAGCAATTTCATGGTGTACACGAGACAAGATGAAAGATTCTGATCCATGCTAGCAGAAATTACTCCAAAGGATAGAGCATGTTAATAAATAATCTACACTTACAGGAGAACGAAGAAGGTGATTTGTTACAAGCTCGGGACCTGCATAATACATTAGAGCAAGTAGTCTCCGGGCATGTGACAATGCAACTGTCTCCTCACTTCCAAGAATCATTCGTGGAAGCCTTTCAATGAGGCTGTTTTAAGAAAAAGAATTAGGTCTATTCCAGCTGCAATTGAGTAACTGCAACCTCACAACCTAATGAAAGAACAGACCTGGTAAATATCTCGGAAACCTCATTTTCTGTCAAAAATTTCTCACCCACCCTGAACAAAGATTCAAGGGACCCTTGTGCAGCTACAGATACAACAACTGAATCATCACAAACCAGCACACATAAACACTCCTGCAATTATTATAGCCAAATACAAGAATTAACCAAAAATCAGTGCCAGTACATCTAAACCACGAACACACTTGACAGGAAACAATCTTAGAAATAGTAACCTAACAATACACGAGTCAACTAGACCACAACTTTAATGTTATAAATGAAGATTTATATTTCTGTTTTAATATCCCATGCAGAAGAAAAATCTGCAGAAAAAATCCATACAAGCAAAAAGGAAGAGCTGCATGAGGAGTGATAAAGGAAAAGAAACACAAAATGAACAAGTTAATGTAGTGTAACCAATATGCAACTGCTTATCTGAATTGAAAGTTCCTTGTCATGACATATCCAAGTTGGATAAAAATATTGTTATACTCTTAAGCAGTCAGCAAGTTATTTTACCTCATTGGAGTTGCATGTTTTCTTAATCATTATCGTCATGCATCACAAGAGTTCGGTAGGTAGGGCAGCTAATAGAAAATTCAAATTAATCACAGAAGAACAAAATACTCTTTGTCAGGTTGAACTACAAGTTCAACAAATTCAGAATTCACATATAAACAAACAATCAACAAAAATTTTAAGTTCTGTATGATGAGAATTAATGAGAAATTATCTCATCCCCTCTCTCATAAGTAATAAAGGCTTATAGATATTAGACAAAAATGGAAATGAGAAGGAACCCAAATCATGAAAACATAAGATGGCAGAAGCAATCAATGTGTTACACAACAGGAAACAGAATTAAGTGTAACTAGCGGTGGTGAAATTATTAAAAGAACGGATGAAAGTAATTATTAAAAGAAGCTTATATTGAATGCATGCATCAAAGTATAAAAGAAATGAGGCCTTGGCTAAAATTGGAGTCTAACAATTTGCCAAAGGTCACTACTTTGTAATACAATGCATTTCATATGGATTGCATAGAACGGATGCATTGGGAACATGATAAAAGTGCATCATGATAGTTGCAGGCATATTAAGTTTATGAGGAAAACATTAGGGGAAAGAAAGGTCGCCAATGTCGTATTTATCAAAATGCAGATCACATACTAATAATACTTAACCACATCTGGGGAACTAGTTGTGCCAGCAGAGAACAAAGCGATGAAGAACTTAATATGTTACTGTGACATGTTACAGAGACTAAACAGCCACATTCAAGAAGAAGAATCAAGTGTTTTTAGGGTTAGAAAAAGAGTTCTAAGAAGCTTAGATGGAAGTTGTAAAGAAGGATTTATAAGCCCATAACAGATGGAAGCATATGCTAACCAAGCACTAAAGCCATAATGGAGCTAAGAGTGAAGAAAAGTTCATCTCGAATAGACAAGAATACAGATCATTGATTTTGATTTTTTTAATTATATTTAAGACAGCAACATGATTAATTACACCTACCCCAACAAACTTTTTACGTACAATGTAGAACCAGCAACTTATATCTGATTAGCCATTTTTGATTGATGCATATTGCTAACAAATTTTTTTCAAGAATTGTACTACACTAAAGAAAGAAATGAGCATCATAAGTTTGAACAAGTTATTATATATAACCAAAAGCAGGATTGCAATGAGAAAAATTAATTCGCCAAAGAATGCTGATTCAGAAGGAGCAATAACTAAAAGGAAAGATAAAAATCCGTTTTATTTCAAAATAAATCGCAAAGTGACCATGAAATCAAAAGGAGACAAAGATTTGGAACGCACTAAAAGCATTAACTTGCTCTTCTTCAGGGTGTAACTGCAATTTGACAATAGCCCTGCTATACCATCCACAAGCGCCTTCCTCACTTTCTCTGCAGGGTGAACAGAAAGCTGAAAAACAACAGACAATATTCTCAGGGAAACATATTGAAGATCGGATTATGTGTTTGTTCGGAGCTTTAAAGGTATTACAGTAATGCAATAAATAGCCAGGAAGGATAGAAACATACATGAGGAAACGTAGCAGACAACAGTTTATCAACATTTGCAGAAGTTTCATCAATCCACTCCTTTGTGCGATGTACATATAAAGATCTTGTACCATGCCCATAATGATCACTCTTCTCCTTAAGTTCATCTTTGGAAGAAAGGACCATGATTGATTGATTAGATGATTCTCCAGCTAGATTTTTTGATTGATTTTGAGAACTGACTGGTAAATGACGAAGGACCTCCAGGACAGATTGGGTGGATCTGCTCTCCTTAAGGCAGAAGCCAGAAATATCATTTATTGACATCTCAAGGCCACAGAGATTTGCCTCATCATTTAAAACTATCATCAAGAACTCAGTTAACCCACAAACAGCATGCTCAATGCTGGCTGTACTTCCAGCAGCACCACTTATCATGCTCTTTGATACATATAAAGCTTTTGCAAAGCGGCTGACAATGCCAGGTAGAAAAAAGGCAAGTGCATCAGCAGTGCCAACCTAAAGGAACATCAAATGGACAATAAAAATGTTATTTATTTACATGAAGTGGACAATAAAAATGTTATTTATTAACATCAAATGGACAATAAAAATGTTATTTATTTAATTTAAAAAAAACAAGAAGGATGGAAGATATATCCAATATTTACGAGCTTGAGACTTATAATAATATAGGAGCCTCCAAATCAGATTAACCATGCATTTACCTTCAAATGATCTACCATGTTTAAACAACTAAACAAGCTTATAGAGTTTAATAAAGGAAAGGTTCCAGCAAACACGACAACCAATTAGTATACAATACTTATTCTGATAAGATGCTATTGACACTTTGTCCCAATGATGTAATTATCATGTAGATTTTCAAGCGAATTGAATTGGAAATAATGAAATACCGACACCAGGAACTAAATTCTAAAAACAACTCAAACTGTCTACAAAATGCCCATTATACTGCATAACATGATTCTATCATCAATATACTTAAACACTAAGCATTTTACTTCTCATGAATTTGCTGGCGCTTGACAAACTACTAATTACTTTCTGCTGAATAATGATTTCACAACTGGATGTCATTTATTTTCATATTTCAACACATGAGAAATTGTTAAACATCCTGTTTATCTCAAAGTCATCAGGTTACAATTTTGTGCTATGTTCACCCATCATCAACAGAAAGATTTCAATTTCTTTTGGATGGACCACCTTGCTTACTTTCTAAAAGCACTTGAAAACATATGAACAAGTTCTTAAAGGGCATGTCATGTGTTGCATCTGTCCCCCCCCCTCTTCAACACACATACACACACACACAAAAAAAAATCCTTTTCATAAAACATTTACATAACTTTACAGGCTTATTTGGTTTCAATAGGGTGGGATCTAACTCTGGTCGATCTAAATCCATGGAGTCTGGGTTGTGTTCATGACTGGTGTACTAAATCAGACTAAAGATAGTCCATCTCCACTTCCAAAATACATCTCGTGTCTGGTACTGCAAGGTTCTACTCTACAAGGACTCCAAAGCATTCTATATTGCATTTATACTTGCAAAACACATGCTCTTAATTAATGCATACTCAACATTTTAATGGTAATGAAGTAGATGGTCAAAATAAGCATAAGAGAGAAGCCAGTTTTCTAGCTTCTCCTAAAAGAAGCTTGTTAATTTCTACTTATACAGGAAGCATTTTTTTATTGGTCATTTTTTTTCATTCCCTTTACACATTTCCTTTTTCCTTTCTTTAAAATGCATAAGAGTGCTTTTCAAGCAATGACATACTCGCCCAAAAGAGTCTAATAGCTTGTGAGGCGCTGCATATTCATAAGAAGATTTGACAACAAATGCTACAGACAGGCCAGGAAATCATGCAGATAATTTTTTTTTTCATGGTAGCTTCATGTCAATTATTTAGGAGACACATTTGAGCATTATTCTTATGTCAATCATATTTGCATTGACTACCAACCATGAAAGAGATGATCAAATTCAATTTCATGAGAACTATTACAAATACATTTAAAGCAAGATACGGTATCACATATAGAACTACTTTTGTTATCAGTTGTAGCAAACCATAAAAAACATAAGCCTTGGTATGTGTGAGGGATCTAAGATTAAAAATTAAACTGTCAAGGACACATAAGCTTAACAACTACTGGATAAAATAATGAAAAGCAATGCTTGACTCATAGACTATTAAAAGTTAGAGATGCAACCTTCCAACATGTGTACATGAACAATATGTCAATTGTAATGTCACTCCATCCTGTTAGCAGCTTCATGTAATTGAAGGAATAGACAGAAGAGGTAATAAAAGTAATGACAGAGAACTGCTAAAGGGGGAAATGTCACAGAGCTTCTGTAAACCTATATGCTTGTAAAAATGGATTATTGGTAATTTGCCGTTTTGACCAAAAAAAAAAAAGGATTATTGGCACCATAATCATTCTCTTCTCAAAATATCTCAGAACCAGTTAGCGAGACTGATCGGGAACACAACTAATAAATCAATAACTGGAAGTTAGCCTTAATATTTCGACGTGACTTCCCTTGTGTTGAGCTATGGTGTGTTGTGAACATCAGACAATAGTAGTTTTACCATATAGTTGCATTATCATTCAGCATAATGCTAGAATCTAGAGTTAAAGGTGGCTGGTGGCTGGCTACACACATGAATAAGCAACAACCTTTCTAAAAGTGTGTTGCAGATACTGTATACATGTATAGGAAATTGATGTTAAGGTTATAAACTTACCTTCGCAACAAGTACACGGAGCGTAAAAAATGCTTCCTTCCGGAGACTTGCACTTCCACGATGTCCTCTTGAGGCCTCAAGTTCTGCGGTCTTTACACAGCAAAATCAATCAAAAAAGGAATTTTAACGAGAAGGCACAAATAGCCATGGAAAATATCTAAAAATACAAAAGAAACACATAGGTGAAAGGAAAAAATAGCCACACTGAAAAACTGCACTGTAATTTAAGTTTCCAACCTGGAGAAGAAGTGACAGCCAGTGCCCCACTGCAGCAGAAGCATTTTGAGACCGGAGAAATGCAAGCAAACATTCTTCAGGTTCCGAAAAGTACTTCATGGAAGTAGCATGCTCAATTTGCAGAGTACCAAAGGATACAATTGTGGGCAAGCAAACCATTTGCTTGCATGAGCATGAGCTATTGGAGCAGGGTTGTAACCTGAGAAGCACTGACCTAAAGCATTTAACAATTCCTTCACGAAATTCTTCAGATGCCTCAGAAGGTGAAAGCAAAGCCCCAGAAGTTAGCTTCTTCAGCACCACAACCATCTGAAATTGATGTCCTCATAATATAGTCTCAACAACTAATGCCCATGAAGGCAATGAGAAGATAAACTTCCATCAAAAACCAGAAGAAGACAACAGCATATGTACACATCATTTTCAAGGATTTTTTTTTTTTATATTCCAAGATTAGAACCCATGATGAAGTACTAAAGGTGGTGAACATCAGGTAAGAAAAGTAGTAGTGAATTCCAAGCAGGGATATTCGGTTATCTTGCACTACTTTGGGAAAAAAAAAAAACACACACACACAAAGATAGAGAGAGAGAGGATTCTTATAGATGATTATATGGTAGAAACAACTAACTTATTTCATAATAAGGGTATATTTTTGGCACCACTGCATTTACAAGCACAGTGATAGTCAAGAACCAAGCTTTCCAGGAAAGTGCATCTACAATTGCATGACCAAAAACTAAAAACTAGAAGTTTGGGATTATTAGCATACTCGCTTCAGTTACTGATACCAAAGAAATGTATTCACAAGGGCTCTAGAGACAGTCCACAGATAACTAATATAAAGGCCAACAAGGTATCTTAACCCAAAGTGTTCACTACCCTCAAGAAAAAGAAAGGCCCTACTCCAATCCGCCAACTTCCTAGAAACCTTTTTCCCATCTAGGTCCTAATTATGCATCATAGGTTTCTTCAACATCAAGAAAATACTTTCTCAATTATGCGACCCATCAGTCCATGCTTTTACCCAACTTTCAAATGCACCAGTAGATGTAAGTAAAGTTCACCAAATTCTGAGATTAACATCAAAAAAAGTACATGATCATTAGCATTAGCATGACCTCTAGGTTCAATCCCTAATGATGGCTTCAAAAGCTACAATTAAACCCTCCTCCCTTTGAAATATTATATACTGGATATCTAAATCAACCGACATGCTCCAATTTATCACTTTATTAGATCACTGGCTTGAGTTAACATTGTCCTCTGTAAGTTCATCATAAGTTCTCAAAGAGGTGCAAACCCTCAGATAATGTTAAGAAGTCCTATCCGAGGTTAAGGCCATATCAAGATTCTGCATACATTTTAGCATAAAACATATTACAGTCTCCGCACTTTGAATCACACCTAACTATTACACCCCAGTTATAGAAACGCGAAATGTTTATCACCACTGTAAACAAAGGAGGAATAATAATGAAAAAGGACCACTAAACAGTGAAGATTAAAAACTTCTTTCACAAGTTTAAATCATATCAAGATTCTGTACACAATTTACCGAATTACATAATATAGTCCCCACACTTGAACTTGCACCAAAGAATTCTCACTCAGATTTAGAAACACAGAGTGTTTATCACCATTATAAACAAAGGAGCAGAGAACTACTGAACAAAGAAAACATCATATGTAGAACCACTTGAGGAAAAAAAAAAAGGCTACGGAGCATGCACCTGATTCACAGATCCCAGATGGCATTTCTTTAGAAGTTCCTCAAGGCATATCAGAACACCCTCCGCCACTCTATCACTGATCTCAAGACCTCTCAATGGTGCACTGCCGTTCCCCAAACTCCCATCTGAATCAGCCTTCTGCTCCTTTCTACACTCCACCGCCGCGTCCAGCAAAAGAAGAAGGGGAAACAATGTATAGCTGACAAAACGAAAAGAAAACGATCAGATGCTAAAATCAATCAAGAACGAGTCTCCAACTTTGAAATCGTGGACTCAGGCCCTAGAATTAGCTAATACTGCAGATATTACTGAGAAAAGGAAGTAGAAAGAGAAGACTTAGATGTCAAAATAGATCAAGAACGAGTCTTTAACTTAAAATCTTGGACTCAAACCATAGAAATAGCCAGTTTACATAGACAGTACTGAGAAAAGAGAGTAGAAAGAGACGACTCGGATGTCAAAACCGATCAAGAACGAGTCGAGTCTTTAACTTCAAAATCTCGGACTCAAAGCGTAGAAATAACTACTTTGCAGAAAATAGAGCCGAAAGAGAAACCTCGGATGTGGAAAT
The DNA here is from genome assembly GCF_009389715.1 of Phoenix dactylifera. Lineage (NCBI taxonomy): Eukaryota > Viridiplantae > Streptophyta > Magnoliopsida > Arecales > Arecaceae > Phoenix > Phoenix dactylifera. Next base: position 956,411 of record NC_052396.1, read on the forward strand.
CGATCAAGAACGAATCTCTAAAGTGGGAACCTTGAATTCAGAGCCCCTAGAGATGGCTAGTTGACAAGAACGAAAGATTCTTGGAATGGTCGGCAAGAGGAGGGACCCGGGGGGCGCGGCGGGGGCGGGGGGGTGGGCGGGGGTGGTTTGTTCTTGGAGGACGAAGAGGGAGAGCTTACTCGAGACAGGGCTGCAAGGCGTCGGGAGGCGCGCGGCGGAGGAAGTCGTTCATCTCCAGGAGGAAGGAGGCGTTCTTCCTGGGGTTCCGGACGAGATCGAGGAGATCGATGCAGTAGGGCTTGAGGCGAGAGAAGACTCTCTCTAGGGTTTCGTCGCCGGGGATTCCGCCCTCCTCTCGGAGCTCCGCCATGCCGTTCTCCTCCTCCTCCTCCCTCCGGGGTTCTGGCCTTCTGGGTTTTGGCCGCAAAGGGTTTATACATGATACGGTTTTCGCGAGAGCGGCCGAAGCTACGAGAGGAGATCGAACCCGGGTTCTTGGGTCGTGGATTGGGTTCGTGGATTGGGTTCATGGGTCGTGGATTGGGTTCGCTGAGGCACGGACCCTTAAGGCAAAGGGGCCGGCTCATCAGCCCAATTTTGTCAACTGAAGTGCAGACATGATCCTCAGCCCAGCCCGGCCTCTTTCCCTATAAACATGAAAATACCTAATATAATGTTCATATAAATATGACCTCGTTTTTTTTTTTTTTTTTTTTGCTAAAAAGGATATTTTATACATTACGAGCATGGATATACATAATAAAATTAGAAAACAATAAGTCTTGAAGTGTCTTAGATAACTCTCCCTTTTTAGTCCATAGGATGCCTCTGGAATGGTAGGCCATATAAGAAGCTACTCAGTCTACAACGCCATTGGCTCTAAACAAATACTTAGTCTGAAATGCTACTTCATCTTTTACCATCGTGCAAATATTCCGAAGCAGGGGTATCCCTCTCGACCACTGCTCAAGCCACCCTCAATTTAGCTGATCATGGTGGCCAAGTCATCATCAATATTATTAGTTCATATAAATATAATATGTAATATAATTGACTCTAGTTTGTTATTAGTTCGCATAAATATAACAATACGTAATATATTGTTGCCTTAACCTGATCTGGATACTTGGATTAATATGGGAGTCGGATAGATCGACCAAGACACAAAACATTTTTTTTTTTTAACATTGAAATGCTGTATTTGAGATTGTTACGTCCTAATTATTGACTGTACATTCGTATGCTTTACAACGAGTGCGGAGAGGAAACGGCCCGAGCTGCAAGCGGGTCACCGGCTTGGATTGAGATGAATCTGCTTGGCCCAATTTAAATGTTGCTTTGGGCTGTCAACATTTCAAGGCCCCAAAGGTTAAAAGCCGGTGCATCTATTACAGCCCAATCAAAACAATATTTATAGGGGATTTGGAGGAAGCAAGTTCCCCAAATTCTAGCGGATATTATGATCAGGTATGATCTTGTTTAAAAAATTATATCCCACTCTTGAATTATGGACTATGACAAAGAGACTAGAATTTTTATATGAATGTTTTGCAATATTTTTTACAAATGTATCCTACCCTTCAATGACTTTTTCCGAAGAATTGTGAATCAGTGAATTTAAATCTGCTCCTCTAGATCGATAAGTATAAGTAAACAATATGATCGGCCAGTTTCTTGATAAGCCTCAAGCAAAAATGTTGCCAATAGTAGAGAAATTTGAGTCGAGCCTATGTCGGATGAATCATATAGGAGATCCCTCCTTCTTGTAAATAACTTTTTTCTTTCAATAAAGTTTGGGGGAAGTTCCTCACTCCCTCCATTTTGCATCGGAAAAAAAAAAAAAAGAATCATGTGGGAGATGGAGCAGATACACTTCAGGATCTTGTATGAGTGGTTAAAGTTGATATTTTTCAAATATTGGATTTTGTTATTCGACGATGACGGTGGAACTATCATCAATCAGTCCATACGAATAATATAAGAATATACATGTCATGCACTAAAGGAAAAAACTTAACCAAACACCAAATAGATTGCAGCCATTAGTTGATAGCTTTCTTTGCTTTATGCATCATGTACAAGTGTTTTGGGAAGCAAGAATCATTGCAAGAAATTGATGAATCGCAGGATCTTCAGCGTCCCCAAAGGATTCTTCACTCTTTCAAAGAAGAGCAAACTCGGATCTTATTAGCTTGGTAAATTCAAGTACTCTCGTCTCCAAACCCTTTCAAGACTTTGATGTAATCCCAAGACTAATTATTTGGTCTAACTGTTTACTTTGATATCCTACTTCGGAACCAAGATTTATATCCCAAACAAAGGCCTTCAAGATTGGATACATTCCTGGAGTTTTTTTTTCAAGAAAAAAAAAAGGAAAAGCAATCAAAGAGGGGATTAAGGAATACCCAAAGGTACAAGAAATAGCTACCAATTAAAAAATGAAAAGAAGATACTTTCTTGAAATTAATTATAATGATTCTTTTTAAAAAAAATATACATTTTATGATTGCCTTTGATGTTTAACTAGAGAGATTTTGAAAATCTTTTTTAATATGTTGGCATTTTTTATTCAGAAAAAATAGGTAGCTTGGTTCGAGACAATTTTGATTCATAAGAAATATTGATAAATTATCTTTTTTTTTTTATAGCCTGCACTTTTCGCAACAACTGTCCATATTGTAATTAGCCCCATGCACGCACGTACCTATGTTAGGGCTGAGCCATATCTCATCATGTTAAGATCCAACTCATCTTGATGGATCCAAAGCAATGATTAACGACCCAATTCATCTCAGCTTGTCTCAACAACACTGTATCAGATCAAAGGAAGATCTCATCCTAGTCTGTCTTTGCCAAGACATTCACATCCCAACTATCAGCATGGGCATCCCACAATACTATTTTAATTTAATTTAATTTTTAATTTTTTTTAATTCTTATTTGCTTGTTCTTTTCTTACTTGAGATTTAGACCTTTCAACTCAACGAATTAAATTTTGGCCGGCAGATATTGTTTGAGGCATGACTGGCTTCAATTCAACATGTTTATAAGGCCTTCTTTGTAGCTTGTGAAAAGAGCTGGAAAAAATGTTTTTTTTTTCTTCATTTACATTGAGGACTTGTTTGGTTCGCGAAAGAAAGTAGAGAATAGTATGGTCAATAGAAATTTGGAAAAATATCTTATATTTGATTGAAGTTTTCAAAAAAGAAAAATAGAAAAATAGTGTTTTTATGAGAATAATATTTCCACATTTCATAACAAAGAAAAACTTATATGGAATATGGAAAAATCCAATTCCCACCAGTTGGTAATTAAGATTTTTTTTTAAAAAAAGTACTATTAAGCTTTTAGATAAAATGGATTAAGGTCTTTTCTTTTATTAAAAACATAACATGTATTTTACTTAATTTTTTGAAAAAAGTAGGTGCTCAACCAAACTTAAGTCGGTATGTAATGTATCACTTTTTTATGGTTAACCAAACATACACCAACCAAATTCTCAAGCATTATATATCTAGACATTGGCTTTCTAGTAAAAAACATTTTAATAAGAAAACATTCCTTTCGTGGGGGCCAAACGAGTCAAAAAAAAAAAAAAAAAACACACATAATGACAATAGATGGATATAAAAATACATAGGAACACGATAATGACCATCGTAGTTGGATGGTGTAATGGATGGTGATAAAGGAAACTTTCACGCAAGGTTCCTTTTGAGAAAGGTTTAACACAAGGTTCAAAAGGTCGTCCATGCTCCGTATATTCTCTGTTTCTTCCTCCATGTATCCTCTGTTTCTTCCTCTGTCAACTCTGACCTTGTAAATAATTCCATTTGAATAAATTTTGGATGGTTAAGCCTCTCTTTTCATCAAAAAAAAAAAAATCCTTTGTATGTTCAAAAAGAAGAGAGTGCTAACTGATTGCGATGGAGTTTGGTGCAGCTCCAAAATGACAAAGGCGATGGGGCATGGATCAAATGTTTCCAAAGAACACTTGGAATTGACTGCCCGGAGTCCTTTCAACTTGCATAAAAAGTGGGTGGAAGTTTGGAGATTCTCTTTTGCCTCCTTCCGGCTCCTTGGCTCGTACATCTTTTTCTCCTTTTAGTCGCAGAGTCTACTAATTGATGCGCATGTTCTTCCGAGCTCGTGCTTCGTGTGGATTCCAAAGTAGGTTGCTTTCATGCCAATAGAAATAACAAAAATTTCAGTGACTACAGATGCCAGCCAGCCAGCCAGCCCTCATCGACTTCCAAATTACGCAAGCAATATTTGAACATCCATGAGCATGATCATAAGTCCAACATCTTAAATCTTTAGCACAAATTTTTCAAGCAGGAAATAATTTAAGCAGAAGCAGACTTATGCATGAATCGGGTAGCAGTGCTCGGAATATATTAATTCACGATCTTGTCTTTAAATACATGACCATGGTAATTAGTATACTAAGTAGATCGTACAAAGCATGGAGTTACATAATTCGGCGTCCTCCAGTGAGGAAAAGACAATAAAAGAACAAAGATTCAAAGCTGACGGCATGATGACAAAAAGAAAGGTAGGAGTGACATCTTCTTAGTATTAAAACTCTAATTTCAGCACCTTTGTCTCTTTAATGAAAGGTTAGAAATGTGTCCAAATACCCACGGCCTTTAAAGACATACATACGCCTTTTGTTGTGCGAGATAACCTACTCCTTAGTTCATGACAGGCAGTGTATTAGGACACCTTCAAGTCATGAAGATCCAAAGGAGAGGGGGAAGAGGGTCCCTTTTGAAAATAAGAGGACACAGGATCTCCCTCCATCTCGGGCCAGGGACCCATGAGGCACTCCTGGTTGTCATCCATCGCTCCCCCCAAGCCAAGCTCTTTCTCCAAGTACTCCAACCAAATTATGCTCCCTTCTTCTCTGCTCGATTCCTCATGCAAGCCTGTTGGATTCCCACGAACTCCAGGCTCCTCCATGGCCCCCTCCATCCCCGGGCTAAACAATCCAGCATCGCCGTCCTCGATCATGCTCCAGAGCTCCGGTTCGATAGGTGCATCGTCAAGCGCTTGCACTCCTCCTCCTCCTCCACCACCACCACCACCGGTATTGCAGTTCGTTGCGAAGGAATGCGACGGAGACGAGCATGGCGACACCTTGAAAGAATTTGGCTCTAATGGCGGCTCCCACATGTTCCTCTCCTCGGTGTCGGTTTTTTGTGGCGAGCTCGGGAGAGCATCTTCTAGCATGAGCCACAAGTCCATGCCGGGCTCGGTGGGAATCTCGATCTTATCCTCGGAGGGATTGGTAGAATCTACACTCGGATTGGTGTGCTCGCTGTCGCTCTTGCCTTCACCTTGATCAGAGCTTGAGTGGGTCGGGGTGGAAGAAGACGAGCTCGGTGTCTCTCCAAGCTTGTCGGTCTGCTGGCTTTGGCCTCTGTGCAAGAGCCTCTTCTTCAAGTGTGTGTTCCAAACATTCTTGATCTCATTGTCAGTTCTTCCTGGCAGACAAGAAGCTATTTTCGACCATCTAAAAGCAACATTGGATCAAGTTAGGCCTCGGAAAGCAAACTACTACTGCAGAAGCAAGTAATGCTTGGTTCCTTCAACATAAAGCATACTAATTAAACCGGGTCAAGGTTAACCTCATACTTGTTTCCAAGCAATCCGTGTAGCTTAATTATGGTTTCCTCTTCTTCCCTGGTGAAGTTTCCACGCTTTATGTCAGGCCGAAGGTAGTTAATCCACCTCAAACGGCAACTCTTCCCACATCGCAGCAAACCTATCAAAGCTCAAAACAGAGACTCGTGTCAGTTCTCCACATGTTACTACTGTTCCATTGTGTGTGAGATTTATATTCATCTAAGAAGAATTGATCGAATACTACACTTCTTATCTTTATCATCGCATAGAAAATTATTGTTCGATTCAATGGAAATGGAGGGGAAGAGACACCTGCTTTTTTGGGAAGAGCACGCCAATTCCCATGCCCATACTTCTGAATGTAGGCCATCAGTCTCATATCCTCCTCCGGCGTCCATGAGCCTTTGTTCAGGCCGACCTTCTCGCAGCACGGCGCTCGGCCTCGACCCATCTCTCTCTCTCTCTCTCTCTCTCTCTCTCTCTCGTCTACAACTTCCCCAGTTGCAGACAAAAGAGCGAGCAAGTATTTATATATATAGATGTGGGGGAGGTGATGTGCTGAAAAGAGCTGTTTCACCGGTCCACTATAGATTCTCTCCTTACCAAACCTTATTACACAGGGATACATGAAAGGGCCATCTACAAGAAGACTTTGTGTCAAATTTTTCCTCCTCCTTTTTTTTTTTTTTCTGATGTAAGACTTTGTGTAACTTTGATTTAAAACATTCTACCCTGTTTTAAAGCCGCCTCTGAACAAATGCTGCTACAAGTATAGAACTCAGTGGATGGAAATATCATCACATATTTTTTTTCACAGGGCAGGAAAAGGGCCGTTATCCGCAAATGGGTCCATTTGATTGTGGAGCCGTCCAATCAGGACTGGGTAGCCGTTAGGCACAGGCCCACGACGCTCTGGTGGTGGAGGTGGTGGTGCAACCAGGCCCAGGTGGCACTAATATGTGGGCCCATATCTTTATGCTGTCGGATGGCTATTGGATGGCTGATAGGGACTCCGCACTAAGTTTCCCCTGTTGCCTTGGTTATGTAATATTACTCTTTAATTATATCATTCGTTTGTCATATATTTAAAATAATGGCAAATAAAGCAGGACCTTTGTGGCTGGGGGGAGGAGAGAGAGATAAAGTTTCCTTAGTAGAAGAGGTTGTATAAAGTTAATTATAGATGGCTAACTAATCTCCTTACCTATCCATATCCATCCTAGCAAGTTGTTACTAGACTCTAAGAATTAGGCATTTGGAGATTGGACCTCGATTAGGTTTCCGTCAAGTAGTTTGGGCTTGACTTTCGGCATTGATCCAAAACCAGGTCTAAATTATATAAATATTATCAGTCTGATAGTTGTATTATTTACTGCAAATTAAAAAAAATCTAGAATTATGAGCCTCTCATTTAATTTTAATGGATCCTGCTGATCATGCGCTAGTCCAGCATCCTCCATCCGGATGGGTGGCACTAGATTTTATTTTTTTTTAATCAGAGATGAAAATAAAGTTTCAAGATGATTTTTTTTCTTTATTATTTTTTAAACTAAAAACTAAGTCAAATTATTCACTACTGAGAGTTATATTTTAGTTTTATGATTTTCTCGAGCTTCTGTTCTGCTGCATATTCATAATTTTATGTCAAAGAAAATAATCGCAATCTTTTGCTCTACATATTCTTCTTGATATGCCAAAGTTGCGGTGGACCGTCGTCGACCAGCATTTGCCCTTGATCACACTCCAAATTGACATTTTCAGTATAAAATAACAAAGAAAGGTTAAATTTGTGATTTAAAATGATTTTAGATGGAATTTCAATAGGAATAATTTGTAATTAGATGTCAGAAAAGCTCAAGAAAGCATCCAAAATTAAGAGACGAAGCAAGAAACAACATATTTGTGGCACCAAAAATTGAATCTCTAAATAGTAATAATCAACTATTAATCTTCAAACCTGAGCATATGCACGCACTTAGCGGCTTATGAAAGAGTATCCAACTTGTCCTTGTTTGCATGGACTTAGGTTTGGACCTTGTAGCCGATGCATTAATATGCTTAGAGCCACAGCACACCAAGCAAAATGGAAACTGACAAAAAAAAGAAAATTTTATTTTGTGCTAAGTTTTGGTTTTGGTCGCATGTTGACAAAACATTAATTATGTCATAAAGTCGAGTAGTACTGTAGAAATTCTTTTGTGCTAAGTTTCAATTCTGGTCTCATGTCCAATAAAATCTTTGGTGTCCTTTAAACTTGGCCTTTAAAAAAAAAACCAAGAGGGGATCATTTGACCAAAACAAGTACTACCATGCACACGACTGTGACCTCAGCTCTTGGTGCCAATGTTTTAGGTCACCAGCCCCCTCAAAAGTTTCACATCATCTTAGAAAAGAAGAAATCTCCACTTTTGGCCGAATCGCATCCCTTCAACAACCCTTTTAACCCTTCAAACTTCTATTTAAATACTGCATCTCCATTGTAGTCTTTGAGTTAGAGTAACCAACATTCAATGCCCTGTTACCATACCAATACCTAACTTTGGACATCTTGCTTGGTTCATTGAATTCTACGTTATGATTTGGGGGACTTTAGGGGACCTAAACCTCAGTGGTCTGAATCGTTTTGGGTCTAAAATATGACTTTCTCTAGTTTTCCACCTATGGGTCACTGACATTTTAGCTACCCCTTTGTCTTTGTAGTGCTAAGTCACTAAGGAAAAAGACAGCAATATAAGACATATATTTGGTCCAACCCAACCCGAACTACATGCAAAAATAACTTGTTAGAATTTTTTTTTGATAAAATCGGATTTATTAAACCAATCTAGTAAAAATACATCCGTATGAAAAGATGACGCCTAGTTCAAGGTGTAGGGGAAAAGTAGGGATGGTGGAGATGGAGTTAACAGACTTTGTACATTTGGGAATGATGAGCACATTATTTTAATAACAAATTATATTGCTGATGCTTTTGCGACATTTTAGAAAGCATCAGTGCCAAAATTTTCGACGCTTATAAGTGTTGGTATAAGCTTTAAAAAGCATTGGAATAGATAAGTTTTTTTATAGCGAAAGATCTCATTTCCTTCAAAGTTTGTTCTCTTATCGGGCTTACTCTTTGGTCTCGTCTCCTTCATTTACGTACTCTAGAGTGGTCAACCCATCTCTTGCTTCACATGTGAAACTAAGAAGTGCCGGACCCAGACCACTTCGCCCTTGAGGTGAGTTATTATGGACCACAAGGCTCGTTTAGGCTTGATGCTCGCTGGTATTGGCGAGCTTCACCATGCTTCATTATCGAATGCAAGATAGCTAATAAGTTTAGAATAGCTCATAAGTTGAAATTTTACCATGCGCCGCTTCATATCAAGTGTTATAACCACCAACCAATTCATTCTTAAATAGATAGTCAAGCCATCATCAGGCTTCGAAATTGAGATTCATGAAGCATGGTGGTTTTTGTATTTTGGAACTTGTTCGAGTGGTCGCATTTCTCTATCAATTTGAGGTTTGAGGTTTGATTTCTGAAGTGGTTGAAAAATCTGAACCTGAGTAATTATATTGATGTAGATAGATCTCTCTTTCTTTCAACAAAAAAAAAATGTTGATTTTTTGAAGAAATTTATGTTGAAATTGAATATATAGATGAGCATTAACATTATCCTTGCAACACATATCATTAAGTTTGGCTATATATTGAAGAGGTCAAATAATTTTTTTTTCCCATGGTTTTTTGTGAAATGGGTTTAATTTATAAGCAAATTGCTTGGATGATCTACAAAAGGTAGGTAGAAGTAATGACATAAACCACATGAGCTGCTCAAGTCACAGGCTCACATAAATGTCTAATGCTAAACTAATAGACAACTTTAGGAAATACTGCTCAAAACCTATTGATTAAAAAAAAAACTCTCCAAACTCTCCATGAGTGGTCAGAACAATAAGAGTCAGAAGCAGACCAAGCTACCATTGACCAAAAAGACTAGATAGGCAAATGTTAGATTGCTTATCCATGACAAGTTATTGATATGGCTTTATTCCTTTTATTCCGACGAAAATCACTAGAGGAACGACAAGAACAAGGATAAGAAAAGATTTCCAAGCAAGTTTCTCCAAATTGAATTCCCTGTGGGAAGAAAAGTTTCTTAATCTCGAGCATTTCCAAATTGACAGAGATACAAAATGATATAGGTATTGCTTTGATACAACATCAATTTGTTATTTGCAATTTTCTAATCACTCCTTTAAAATCTTAAATAAATGTTTAATATTTTCCTAATTATCAGAATTGACGCCTTGAAGGGTTAATCGATCTTGATTTTTGTAAATTTTATATCGAACATTTTGCTTTTTGAATCTGCTAAATGTTGACGGAGATATCACAATAAACCTGAGATCTCATTTTCTTTCCATTTTTCTTCTTTTAATGTACTATCTGAGTCCTTTCTTAAGGAAGAGATGTCGTTCATTTTAGTATCATCTACCAACCAAAATGGCCGCGATCTCGTAGATGAGGCAGGGAAAGGGTCATGTAACTACCCAAATTAAAAAGGAACATTTTCTACTCTTTCTAACGCTCCACATAATATATTAGTATTACATCTTCATTCCGCGAATTTGAATCACTGCAAAAATCACTACATTTGAATGAAGGATATGCCACCAATATCTGCTTTAATAAAGACGAAAAAGATCGGGAGGAATAATTTTGGTCCAAACCATAGTATGCCGTATCGTACTATACTGGCTCGCTACCGATATTCAGTACGTAAGGCGTACCGACACTCAGTATGCCACCGTACCATACCGATACTATGCTGGTAGGTACCGGTATGGAATCTGATATCGAGACGGCGAATCTTGGTTCAAACTGATTCCAACTGTTTCATAGCAGCAAAATTGGCCCGATGATTTGCTGCTTGGTTGGCTTCACACAGAACACGGTGACATTAAAGGTTAAGCATGGAGGAGCAAATAGACTTGATGTTTCGAAGTGCCGTATGGATGGTGGGAGGTGTCTAGGCCACTGATCCATGGCATCACAATCACTGAGTCTCCCTCCAGAAGAAACCTATCTTGCAGTTGCTGAATTTAGCCCAAACCAAGCAGCCTTAAGTTCAGCAATGGGAAACTGAAGAAACTAGCAGTATCGTTTCAAGAACTTGTCAACGACTCAAATGCCTTGAATGAGGAAAGAGCCAACCCAGGCCATGCCATTAGTTAGGTACTTAGGTTCTACTGTATAACACCCAAATTGCCTTTCGGCCATCGTCGAGAATCTGATGCAAAACTCAGGAACAGTCCATTTTCATCCTAAAAAGAATAAAAATCCATTCAATAGCAAAGGTTTAAATTAATCACTTTTATAATGCTGTAAGTGCTCGTTCCGCGCCCCTTCCATTACTAAAATAGCAAAGAAACATATAATTTGTGTTTTTCGCATGGCACTGTTTCTATAACTACTAGTCTACGATATATATATAAAAGAGAGATAGATAGATAGATAGATAGACAGATAAATAGATAGATAGAGATATAGATATATATAAATTTACACAAATTTAAAAGAGTTTTTGAACCTTTAAAAAAAAAAAAATGATGTGAAAAAATAACAATTGCTATCCTTTAAGTATTATCATTTTAATACTAAAAAATCGAAATCATATGTTGCAGAGCAAAGAGCAGTCAAATGATGACCAAACACTAGCTAAACACTCGAGTCAATACCAATGCCAACAAGAACACACTCGTGCGTGCGGCGAATTTTACTTGCCTCTTTTCACACTCTTCTGACTTGCTAAGGAAATTCTGAGGCAGCTAACTCGTATGGCATCAAAAATTTTATGCTGAGGCAGCTAATATCGTCATATGCTTGGTTCATGCTTTCCCATAAGTCAAGAGAGCGTCGTATCAGTAGCATTGACAAAAGAAGATAAAATAAATCAAAATGACAGTAGAAGATCATCAGGAGGACATAAGCTTAAAAGAACAGGGGAAAAATTTCTCAGAGCATACCTTAGACAAAGAGTCTTAAGCCTTCCACCAACACTGGGGCATAATTTAGTTGGCCAACTGCAAGGCATCATAAAATGACAGCAAGCTGAGACATGCAAGTTGGATCATACCATAATAAACAAATCTAAGAACAAGTTTTAATGAATTAAGAAAGATTGGCGAGCATGAGTCTTAGTTGAGCTTCAACTGCCACAATAGTGACATATTGGACGTTTTGTTGCACTTATGAGAAGGCTATGTTTGCTAAGCACAAGATGAAAAATTATCGTGATGCTTAACTTAGGTTTGGGTTCTTAATTTGTATTTCGAAACTTTAATATAAACCCTTCAAATAAAGGGGTGGGGTAAATGGTTCCATGCGCTTGCTTCCATTTTGATATCAAGGGTGCTGTCATGAGTAGACTAATGACAACTTCCATGATTTAAACGAAGATTTTGAATTCTCTGGAGATGAACTTGAAAATAACAGGGTGCGATTTTGACTAGTACTTGCCTCCGCTAAAGCATTTTGATATGAAAGCAACTCGGCTCTTTAAATCAATAGAGTGATTGCCACTTGTACAAGTATCACTTTCTTGAACGGGAGTAAATAATCACTAGTCATTGTATTATGAACACATTATTAGGTCACAAAACAACGAGAGGAAAATAAGTGGGAAATGCATCACCCGGAAGAATTTGGAAAACGAATCATTTGAATTGGAAAAAGAGTATCAAATAGGATTGCGAGCTATCCTTTATTTTCTCCCCAAGGAATTGGTTTTCTTTTTTTTTTTTTTGTTTGCTAGGACGGGTGGATCATACTAAGGAATTGGTTTTCTCGCTGATTAAAGCCCTGGCCTGTGAACTCATGCAAACTTCATCAAGCTATTTGTTTGGTCATCTTCTTTCAAAGGATATTGGAATAATGTGGGAAATAAAATCAACATATGGATAGCATATCAAAGACCCAGACTTGTCAGCCTGTTGAGTATGTCTCGAGTTTACAAGTTTTAGAGAGCAAAGAAGATATCTTCTTTTTTTTTCCGGAGTGGAGATCACGAACCGCCACATACATTTTGTTTGGGTCACATGGATAGTTAGCCAGCAGAGCCTCGCCGGTTGGACTAACCTAACTATTATAGGACACAAGTTCGAGTCTAAAATTATTCAATTATATATCTTTTGTAGGCCTAATGAAAGACAGCAATCGAGTGTTCTAGGGATTGAATGTATTGGGGGCCAGAATCTGTAAAAAAAAATTGTACTTTGTAATCTCTAGTTTTTATGGTGAAGCTTTTGCGGCATTTTTATCCGTGTACTCTTATTCTTTTTTTATTTTTTCTTCTAACATATTTTGTTATTTTTCTTTCATGTTGCAACACAACCCATTCTACGAAGTATGATTTTTGCTGAGGCCGGCCCATCAGAATCCATGAAACCTATCCTTTTCTTTCCACGGGTATCCATTTCAGGCTACAGCCTAGTAATCGACGCATGTTTGCTGCTACTGTGATGACCACCATGAGATCTGTCGTTTGTGCAAAAGGTGTTTTAAGACAGGCTACGAGGCACCAACCAAAAGACCTCCTTTTCAGAGAAATGGGGACGGTCTTGTTGAGAAAAGGAGAACAAGGCCCCAATATTAACTTTAGTTGGTGAAGGATGGGCATCAAGTATTTAGGACAAGGGAGACAAGCAATTGCTGTCATTAACTGATCTCTGAAATGATTTCTCGATCCCTATCCAAGGCCCAAGAACAGAAAGCAGTGCCCATGACATAATTGGTGACCCCCAAGAACATTTGGTGCATAATTTAAATGGTGGATTCCTTCTAAAAACTTATGAGACACAATATATGAGGGGGAAAAAAAAAGACCTTCCTTCATTGGAGAAGGCTTCTCAATCATGGGAAAAAAAAGTAGAAGCTATAATTGTTGCTGGTGGTCAGGTGTTTATAACATCTATTAAAGGCTAATCATGTCAAACTTTCAATGGTGTCCTCTCTTTTTTTCTTTTTTTTTTTCTCGAGTGTAGTTGTCATTGGGTTTGGGTAGGTTTGGACTGATTAGTCCATCATTTCCATCATTGTTGGGTGTTTGGTAGGGTTCAGTTTGTTCATTTGTATGACATGCTAATGGTGTAAGCCCAACGTAAGGCTAGGAGCATCCATCTAAAAGCATGTGATAATTGTTATTTCTTTCTTTTGCCTTTCCACATGGTTAGCTTTAAGGTAAAGCATGAACTGTTATTTGTCAAAAGATTCGCTCTTTCCCCATTCCTATGGTGATAGGGAATGGCCAACAAGAGGGCATTACCAACTTATCTTATGATCATCAATCCTTTTAGGTCTGATTGAGTGTGAGGGCTTGCTGCTGGTGAGTCATGTAAGGACCCAAGAATTGTGATTCTTTCGAGTGAGTCCAGAAGGGAAATAATAAAAACTTGGCTCATGCTACGTGAATCATGGTGTTGATAAAAATGAAGTAGGCGGCAGGAGACTAATTATCGAAAGACTAGCTCTAGGCATGCATATTAATTGTTGCGCATGAGTGAAAGTATGAATGGGTGCGATGAAATGAGAACAAACAAAAATTGGTGGCTATGATTCTTGTATGATGTGTACTCTCACTTCTTCTTGATGCACATCTATTGTTTGTCTCTCCTAAATTGTATTCTAATTTTTCAACAAAAAAATATATATGCATGCACATATATATATACATGTATAAAGCATGATCAATGATAGTGCACCATCACTAATGCAAGGGAAATGTGTTTTTTTAGGGGTATAAAAGAGTTCGAAGCTAAAGGTACAACCTGATGGCACAACTAAACATGTCTTATGAACAAAAAACATGCAAGATACAACAAAATTAAAGTATCAAATAGAAAAGTTTTCAAAAATGCAATACTGTTTCAACTACGATGCGAAATATGTATATAAGTATTCGTTTTGGTGAGTACTTTCTCTTGGATGAACCATAATCATCTTGCTTAATATGTAGTAGACCTATGTGCATTTAACACGGGCCCATTATGAGTACTAAATTGAAAACATATTTGTTGTTGTTGAAGTGCCAATACACATCCTACTCCAATTCCTAAATGAGATAAATATATTTCACATGGTCCTGGGGTCAATACAATCTTGATTTCTTTTTTAAAAAAAACATAGGGATGGGACTAGCAGAAGGATTAGGGGTGGCAATCGAGCCAGATACGTATGGATCAAAAAGCTATCAATTCAAATCTGGCCAGTTTTTGAAGGGATCAAAAATCTTATCCCGAACCTGATCATTTTATTAAATAGATAAACTAATCCGACATACAATGGGTTTGAAATAAATGGTTAAGCATTGCCACCACTAAGTAGAATGGCATATTCATCTTCATTTTTTCTTTTTGTATTAAATAGATAAAGAATGATTTCTTTATGCTGTTCTTGCTTGTATGCATGTATCCATAGAACTTGTTATTTGAATCACAGTCGAAAGACCTATGAATTATGATCCTTAAATGGTATAGTAAATTTATATTGTAGGATATAAAATTTTATAAATTTTTTATTGTCTCGAACACACGACCTCCAGGGGAAGGAAGTACCAACTACCAACTACCAACTACCACCCGTTTAGATGGCCCTCGATGTTCGGAAAAATGACAGCCCGTCTCCCCCCACATCAGGATGATCCAAGCAGGCCAGAACAATATGCCATTGTTGAAGCCTACCAAACTGGCCCATATATATATAAAAAAGAAAAAAAAAAGTTGAGAGTACTGTGTCTGCTTTGGGTTGCATGGTTACTTGAGTTTGAGCTTCCCACCTTTGCCTTCTTCTCCTCTCCTATATATTTTTTTCCCGTCTTTTTCTGCCTTTTTCCCATTTTGTCTTCAGCCTATACTTTTCATTTATGGACGCAATATCATGGTAGATTTCTGCTTTCCACTGTTTTGCTCAAAAAAGGGACAATAAAAAATATTTTTTCCTTATACCTTGTGATCAATGCCTTACATAATATTGGATCATCAGCAAGAACCCACTGATAGGGTGCTTAACCTACCTCTATGGTATTCACTCGTCTACGGTGAGTTTCACAAGTTGATGTTAACCTGTCTCTGGTCTTCCAGTGCTCTTGGAACATGCCTTGTTCACCATTGGATGCATGTTTGCTTAGCCGGCAAATGGGCCGGGACCAGGCCAACAATTTTGGGTGAGGCCCACTTGACAAGCCATAGGCTGCAAAATATTAGGCCCCTGGGCCAGTCCCCACAAGTCATGTCATCTGGCAAAAAAAAAAAAAAAAAAAAAAAGAAGAAAGAAAAAGAAGTAAAGAATTAGAATTCTACCCGGAATCTTCATCAAAGGATGTCCATAGATGCTGAAGCTCTTGGAGCTACAACATTTATGGGCTAGTCAGCCATAATAGCTTTGGTCTTTTGAGATGCATCTCAATTTATACACCAAGCTCGAATATATCTGAACCACATAAGCATTATCCATACAAAAAACCTCTCCTGACAATTTACTACTAATTATCCCTTTGCTAATTAAATTATTATTCATGTAGATTCTAAGGTAACAGGGGGTGCTTTTAGTTATTAGTGAAAATTCCTTTTAGATGTAGCAGTGGGCGTTTGTATTTGCATTAATAAAATTTAAACTTCCTTTTGCCAGTTAAAAAAATGGAAGGAATTGGATGAAGAGAGCATATTACCATCCTAATCTTTGAGTGTTATTAATGGATGATATTTGTGTCTTGCTGGGTGTAAATCTAATACGTGAATCATAAATCATGTACGGATTTGTATATTTTGAAACTTTCTGAAGTAGTTTAAGATAATGGTTGGAGCACTGTCTATTAAATGGGGAACATTATTACTTAAAATTTGAACTTAGAACACGCCTGAAGTGGTGCAGCCAATCGGCTACCGCTCGGAGTGCCCCATAATCAATTTAAAAGCAAACAAAAAAAAAAAAATCAAAGCCAACTACAGATTATCGTCCAGCAAAATTTCAACTGGGGCAATGATATAACATTCGGTGTTTGATTTGAGACTGAATCATGATTCTAAGAATTCACTACTATGCTTTTAATGGTGACATTAGCATCTATTTAAATAGACATAATATTTAAAATATAATGCCTAAGAAGAAAAGATAATTTCATTTCTTAATTCTATGGCTTTTCTGTTGCTGTCGAGAACTTCATAAATCAAGGGAGTACATATCAAACTTCACAAGATATCTGCTTCACCATGTAAGGTGTTTGATTTGTCTTTTTCTTTGAGTGAAGGAGTCTGATTTCTCAACATCATAGAGAAGTTGCCTTGGCAATACAAACTTCTTGAAAGAAAAAAAAAAAAGAGAGAAAAACGGCAATACAATCCCCAGAGTTTTCTTTTATTCTTTTCCCTAAGGTTTTTCCTAATCTATTTTATAATAATTTCATTGAAAAAAAAATAAAATCAGTGGACTGAAAACTAAGCCTCAAAGCTGTCCCATCTCTCACCAGCCTAACCAAATGCATCCTGAACAAAAGTAAGTGGTTAGTGGTGCGGGTGAGTGCCACCCCTTGGTCCGAGACATTCGAGCCATGATATGTGGTGGGGTTGCCTTTCGGGCTATACATATTTACAGAGAGACCAACGGAGCTGTAGATTGGGTGGCTCCGTACGTAGCCAATCACTCCATAGACACCCTTTGGGTTGGAAAGAGCGAGCTGCCTGATGCGCTCTAAAATATGCTGTATTTTGACTTTTTTGAATATATTCGTACTAAAATTATATGAATCATCCATTCAAATAAAAGAAAAAATAGAAGTAAGTGGTGGGTTGGCTGATTTTTTCGCTCCAGCTTTCAGAGAGAAAATGAACAATTTACCCCCTTTTGATATCCTGTCCGGACCAAGATTGCCACTCCGCACTTTCAGTAATTGGTAGGTCTATGTACATTTGGAAGTGAAAAAGAAGTAAAACTATGTTTCTGAAGCAGGAATTAGAGGTGGTTATATAAAAATAGTGGAGACCTGTATGAAGCATATGAGAAACCATAAAGAAACAATTTAAAAACAAGTTGGCAACGCCCTTATTTTTCATGCATCTCCTTAGCTTGACCAGCTATTTTACAGTCGCATCTACTATAGAAGTCACTTATGCATCTCCTTTTGAAAATGAAACATTTCAAAAAGTAGAATCTAGCATTGTAAACTATTATGCACTATAGAAGTCATCCATGGAAACAAAGAGAGAAGGGAATGCATGCTTGCAAACACTGTTGAAAGCCAAACAAGAAAACCTCCTTTAAATATGCACAGTCGGAGGCTAAAGGATTCAGGTCCTTACGTTCGCAGTCACAATTACTCGCAGGACTTCACAAAAAGGAGGAGATTCCATGCGAATGGTTTATTTCCTCTACTCAAAAAGATGCTTTTATCCCTCACAATATTGCACAGCTAGATGCTGCATAGATGCACTCGCTTTCAAGAATGAGGTCAGGGTTCAAGTCTTGAAGTGGTGTTATCCCTCACATTCACATTGATGCAGCATGCCTCAGCCACAGATCCCTCATGGTGAGACTTCAAATAGATTGGTTCTTCTGACAAAGTAAGATGTACCATGTCCAAATGATGCTTGGGCTTTTAATAATGTTACTTTATCCATGTCCTCATGGAAGTATCTTTTGTGCCAATGAAAACTTTACCAGCATAAGATTGATGCGGCTTAAGATTTTTCTTCAGTACATAAACCTAAATTACAGATAAAATCGTGATCACGGTGTCAGAGTGTTTCCTATACCTTCTACAAAAGAAAGATCCATCAAAATTTCTTGGCCATTTAAAATAAATTGCACATTCACTGAAATGCAAATATTACCTACGACTAGGCTTTTAATTTTGAATGCAGCATTACAATACTAGCAGATGTCAGTTGGTGATGTCAACCAAGTGTGTTAACATATGCATGTCGCTAGAAAGAAAACATTTCCATAAAAGATATGAAGAGAAGAAAAGCATGCATCTCCACTATGGTTCAAAGTTACAAGACAGGTTATCTAAATTTTCTCACAACAAATGAACCTGTCTGGAATTAAAGTAGAGAGTTTACTTTTGATATCCATTTTGGAGGACGGGGGATGGTACAAAAACAGGTTGCACAAAAATGATCAAATCTCTCACATGACAACCTGTAATGTGAATGGTTTCGTAGTTCAAAGAGTAAGAACACCAACTGATGCTGTAATACTAAATGAGCCACCAATATGACATCTACATATCAAGAGGCTTGGCAGAGTAGGAAAGGTATTTCTCGGCCATATCACAGGCAAATCCCCCACAGTAGCAGCAATTTTCTAGAAAAAAAAAAAAAAAACCCCAACGGGACAAAATTACATACTACACTGTACCAATCCGAATTAGATAGTACGAAACGTACTGTACAGTATAGATTCGTTATCAATATTCAGTACGGATGGCGTACCGATACTCCGTATGAAAAAAAATATTGTACAATATCGTACCGACACAATACTAGAGCAGCACCAATATGAAATTCGGTACCGAGACGACCAACCTTGCTGCAGAGTCTATTAATGTGAGAGCTTAGGAATTTAATTAGGTATGATATTAGTTTATAACATTATTTCTACCAACTACATTGTAAATATTGCATACCAACTAACAGTTTTCTATAGTTCTCTTCATTTCAGATTATTTTTAATTCTCACAAACTGCAAAGCAAAAGCAAAAATCACAAGATGCGATCTTTTCAAATGGAAATCTGAAAGAATTATGAAGAAAATTACCCTTTTCCCTATACCACCTGGGAACAATTCAACATCAATGCCCATCCTCACGGATTTCACTCACTCCAATTCTCATTCAACGCCATCCAACTCCATTTGCATGTATACATAGAGAGGAAAAGCGAAACAGAGCAAGAAGGATCTAGAGGTGACGGAACGGAGGCCTACCGGAAGAAGAAGTCGAAGGATCAAGCCCAGGAATTGTCGAAGGCGGCGGAGGTGATGGCCTGGGAGAACTCCGGGAAGCTGATCCGGCCGTCGCCGTCGGTGTCGGCCTCCTTGATCATGCCGGTGAGCTCCTTGGCGGTGAGGGCGTGGCCGAGCCTGGCCATGGAGTGGGCGAGCTCGGCGGCCGTGATGAAGCCGTTGCCGTCCCGGTCGAACATCTTGAACAGCTGCCGGAGCTGCTCCTCCGTGTAGGGGGACTTGGCCCGGAGGAGCTCCGGTGCGACGAGAGCCACGAACTCGGAGAACTCCACCAGTCCATTGTTATTGGTGTCCGCCTTCTGGATCAAAGACTCCAGCTGATCCGGGCTGGACGTCAGACCTAGAGACCGGAGAAGGGAGCCGAGCTCCAGCTGGGTGAGGCTGCCGTCGTTGTTTCGGTCAAACGACCGGAAGATCTCCCGGAGCTCCGCCAGCTGCTCGTCGTCCAGCTTCACCGCCTCCTCCCTGCCACCGCCTCCGCTGCTCATCTTGGATGGTATTCGTATTCGATCTCCTCCGATTCCCGCACTCGGATCGCCTCTCAGAGGAGCCGGATCTGATGAATTCGGCACATTTCCATCACGCTGTTGAATCCCTGTTTTTTGTCTCATTCAATCGGAATTGATTGCTGGATTCTTTTTTCCCTTCAAGAAACCGATCCAATTTGCTTCTGCAACCTACCAAGATTGGATCTTTGAATCTGGGATGCGATTAGATGATCGAATTCCAGTGGATTTCGTCCGAATTTTGAGTGGATAAGGAGGCTGATGAGGTCCCCCTCGGATCCCGTTTTCCTCTCCTCTGCTTTCGAGACTCGGCGCCCCTTCTTGGCGGATCTGGAGGAGGAGCCCGAGGTCTCGAGCGCCTGGAGGAGGACGGATCGGATCCAAGGGAAGGAGAAAAAGAACGCGTGTAAAGGGGAGGGTTTGGTTTGGGATTCGGCCTCCTTGTTTTGACGATGGAATCGGTCGGCATCAAACTCCTTAACCGTGGAACAAAGAGAAACATAAAGAAAAATAGTAAAGAAAGAGTCTTCAACCGTGGGCGGGACGGCACGTCGCCGCCACCCTGTCGGCGGACTCCGTCATCCGCCCTGGAGAACTCCGAAATCCCCGCGGCCCTTGGGCTCTGCTAACCTGCGCCGGCCGGCAGTTCGGCTGCTCTCCGCCGTCCGATCTGAGTGGGCACCGCTGATCGTAAGATGAGAGTGATGGACTGTCATCCGCTTATCCAAGATGGTAGCTGCTCGGCTGTGCATATCAAACAGGAAAGAGCAAACTGGGACGAATGTTCTGCCGAGGTGGAAATCATCCCAATCGGTCCTGATGCGCTCCAGGCTTGTCATGCAAATTACTAGGGGCTGATTGATTCTCTGTCTTTTTTTTTATAATTAATTTGGGTTCTCCCACTTAACATTTGGATGATATAAGCTGAAGTCTGGAGTCGAGATTTCAGAAGTCAAAGTACTCAGACTCAAAATTCTATTTGAAATCAATAAAGTCTCAGTATCCAAGCACAAACTCGAGTTTGATAAAAAAAAAAAAAAAAGTAGTACTCAATACAAACTTGATTTAGACAAAGCTGGTTCAGAATTATTTTTTATTCCAAAACATAAGCTTCATGTTAGCCTGAAGTTCGCTCCCAACAATATAGCCATCCCTATCCTATCACGTCATTCCCACAAGCCTCTTATTCATTGTCGTTTGATTATGGCGCGAGAGCAAGTAAAAATAAAAAAAAAAACTCCCATTAAGTTTAGGGATAATCAAGCTCGAATATCAACTAAGCTAGACTCGAGTTCAAGCTCAAATTCAAGCCTTAGCCATAATTAAAAAATATAGTTAAAAATTAGAAGTTAAGTCAAAATAAAAAATATAAATATTATATTTTTAAAATATTAAATAAATAATATATATTATAATTAAAATATTATATTATATTATATATATATATATATATATATATATATATATATATATATATATATATATATATATTGCAAATATTTTGCTAGTTAAGCTCGATGGGAAAAGCTGTTCGAACTACTTGAGCTCTATTCTAGCTCGATAACAATCGAGCTGAGTTGAGTTTTGATTCAACTCAAGCTCAAGCAACTCAGGGGCTATTAGGCTCATTTAGTCATTTTCATCCATAGGTCAGCCAATTGAATCACAGATGGTAAAAACTATATGAGCATTACTCATACATTAAATTGAACAAATATGTTAGGTGAAGAGGTTCATTGTAGCATTTAGTGTGAACAAATTGAAAATTACCATTTTGAAATGCCATGAATCGTTTTTTTTAATATACTTACACTCCAATTCCGCTGACATTTTTGGGAAAAAATGGTACCAACTAAATTACATCTGAAGGAAGAATAATTGGATGTGACTCTTATTTGATTAATTTTTTATTATTTATATTAGTTGCAGATATACTCGTCTTTTTAATTTGCTTCTCTTGTTTCTATCCTGGAGCTGAAGAAAAACTAAACGAAGTGTGTTTATATTACATCAAAGATTTATTATATATAGGGTGTAAAGACTGGAGATGCCAAAAGGGATTACAGGCTTGTAAAACTATGTGCAGAATAGCATGGGGAAAAAAAATTGCTACAACGAGAGTTGAAGCAAGTCAACTTGCTCTTTTGATATAGAACTAGCTTAATTGATAAAGTTATCGAGTGTTGGATACAGAGAGATTGGATTTGAGTGCCACCCTCACCCCTTTTTCAGCCAAATTCTTTTGATTGTGTCGACCTTCTCAAGTTCATTCAACCTCTACAATTCAAATATTATCAAGTTGTGTAGAATAAGGTACATGATTCAAATCCTAGCTACTACTGAAAAACATCATGAGAAAGGGGCAAGCGCAGAAAATTCTAAATGATGAGAATGACTTGATCCACCGACTAGTTTAGCCCAGGCATAATTAATACTCCATTATTACAATTGCCATAGGCTTGATTCATATCAAGATACACTGGGATCCTTTACCTATAATGGCCCTGTGCTGATCCAGTACCTTTCATCTATCTACTTTAGTATCCTTTTTTTTCCCACAAAGAAAAAAAGCTAGTAGTACTCATGACCTCCTAGAATTTTATTAAAATTAGCTGAATAATATATTGTATAAGTTGCTCAAGCGACATATTTTATTACAATAAGAAAATCTCACATTAAGATAATACCATTTGGCATCATTTTCATTTTTTATTTTAAAAATAAATAATAGAAATTCTATTTCAATTCTTGTTTTTTTTAAAATATAAATATAAATATATTGCGTGCCTGGTATTGTATCCATGCCCTTGCAACCCCTGCACTCAACTCTTTCATTGACTTCACCGATCTTTACGTCTCTCGACCTTTTAGGCCTTTGACTTCTATGCTCACCTTGTTGTCTTCTGGTTCCTTCTCTCGAGCCTCTACCTCTCTCTCCTCTTCGTTGCTCGCTAGCCCTAGGCAAAGATCAAGTTCTTCCTCGTGTGGGATTGGCACCAGAGGAAGATTCGCCATTTGTTTGCTATCCCAACATGGTCCCAATTCATTAAATTTTGTATTTTTAGTTGATAAAAATGGTTGATTGGGCTGGATACCAAGGATTTCTTGTTATGGGTTTTTAGCTTCTTTTGTTCAGATTTTTTGCTCTGGTTGGATCTTAGTGTGGTTTCTAATGTCATAAATTGCATGGTTTTTCTTTGGTTTAGTAGGATCTTATGTGCCTATTTTTAAAAATGATTTTTTTGAGCTTCTGTTGGTTGAATTTGACTTTAACCCATTTTTTGGTGGATAAATTTTATGGGAAGGTTGGTCAACTTTTTCATTGACCAACTTACCCATATACTCATGCTTATGTAGGCGACTAAGTTATTTTTCCACCAGCGGAAAAAATAACGTTTATTTGTTCCTAAAATACTCCTAACTCTATAATAATATAATATAATATAATATAATATATTATTATAAAATATATAATATAATATATTATATATATATTGTTTACATATAATATAATCTAATATTTATATAATAAATAGTATTATAAAAAATATAGATATATCTTAGCAACTTATCTAGAAAAGTAGTAATGCAAGAGAATACGAGCTATAGATTTTGGAGCTATTTTATATTGTATAAAGAACACAAGTAAATTATTTTTCTATTTAAATATTGCTTAAAAAATATCTATTCAAAAAAATATAGATTGCTAGATAAGTTTTTTATCCTCTAAAGAGCGGGCCCTAAACAAAGCCCAGTAAGATTGCTCGCTTGTGTTATAGATTTCTTAGATGTGCTTCATTATTTTAGTTTATTCTCTTACCATTAAGTATTTCTTTGAATTGTTTATTGATGATTAATGTTTTCTTTGTTATTTGATGAGTTTTTGTTGTAAGGAAAAAAAAAAAAAAGGTGATTCTTTTTTTTTTGCTGATTTTTGTTTGATATCTTTAGAAATATAGATCAAGTGTAAGAGGCGAAAAGTAATTAAAAGGGATAACTTTTCTAGCAGTGGTCAGTGGAGTAGAATTATACCCTTGGACGTCCACTTGTAGTACCTCCCGGATGCGTACACGACAAGTCCACCGAAGATTCGGAGAGCGTCACGTCACATTATATAAGTGGGTCCCACACGTTTCCAAGCTCCCCCACGCTCCGCTGAATCGCTCTTTTGCCGCAGCGTAACTAATCGCAGCGATCACATGTTCCTACTCCTTTCGGAGTACGCGATACCGTGACTGATTACCACATCCAACACGTCATCACAGCCGTCCATCCGCCGATCAATGGCTCCCTTCGAAGCCAAAGAAACTGTTATGCCGTCCGCGTCCTCTCCGAGTCCAACCGAACCTTCTACGCGGGGCTGACCTCGACGGAACCCAGTCAATCGTCGCCCAAATTAACACCCATTCCCCAAAATAAATATCGAATATTAAAACTTGTGATTAATTAAATAACCAAACCTAAAATTCCAGCTAAGTAAATCTCGTCCTTTGAAAACTTTCCGTTTTATGTTCCCGAGATAAGCTTGCCGTCTTATTTCGCATTTCATTCTATATAAGAGAAGAAATACTAAAAAGGAATTTTATTTCGCTTCGTTACGCACAGAGCACCAACCCCTTTTCCTCTCTTCCTCTCTTTCGATCTCTCTCGCGGGATAACAGCATGCAGCGGCAATCGCTCGGGGCGCCGGGGGCCAAGCTCCAGGTGAACGGGAACAGTGACGGAGGGGAGAGGGAAGAGAGGCGGAAGAGCAGCGCCGGAGTTGGGGCGGCGGCGGCGGCGGCGGCGGCGGCGGCGGCGGTGGCGGGGGAGGAGGAGGATATCAAAGTGGAGAAGCTGATCCGATCGAGCTCGAGGATGGAGAGATCCATCCACCTCATCCCGGTCCTCACCGTTCTTTGCTTGCTCCTCCTCTACCTCATCTCCCACGACCCCTCTCCGAATGGTTCGGTTCAGCTCTATCCACCGACAAGATCTCTTTTTTGTTCTCTCCATCTGCCCATTTTCTCACCTCTTTTGCCTCTTTCTTTCCAGAATTGGAAAAACTCGGCGGCGACGCCCATCTTCTGTTCCAGAACGGTACAATGCCAACTCCCAGAACCTTCCGATCGGATACCTTTTTTTTCCGGCTAACTTTTTTAAAATTCGTTGTCGTTTTTGTAGCGGGATCGGCGACGGAGATCGGGCGAAATATCGGGGTGGGAATCGGCGGCGGCGGCGGCCGTAACGGCGATTCGGAGCCATCGGGGACTGAAGGAGGCGAGAAAACTCCGGCACCGGAAGCTATTCTAGGAACGGCCCCGCGATGGCCTCGCACGTGCGACGGCGGTCGGCCGGGGGCTCCGCACGTGAATATCCCTGGCTTCGCTTCCGCGGGGACCGGCCGGAGAAGGATGGATGGTGGATTAATTTACCGTCGATATGAAATTTTTGCTTTTTTTTTTTAAAAAAAATAAAGATATGCCGCCGAGGAGGCGTGGATCCCTTTTTTTCCGTAACATATTTTTTAATTCCATTTTTCAGTTTAAATAATATTGATTTTAGTTCCGTTAGGGTCTTGCTTAGTAAAAAAATGTGCCGCAGGTACTGGGATCCATCTAATTATTCGAATCCGTAGGGGTGACAGCTGGCGTGCATCTATGTAAGCGCACGGGTGGCTCGGCTCGCACGCGTGGGAGCCGGCGACCGGTTCCGGAGTGCCGCCGGAGCAACCTACGGCTCGTTACTATCCAGCTGCATGCGTGGTGGGTGATGGGATTTGGTCGGTTAGTCCGTTGCTTAAGCACTAAACAAATTGGAATAATAATGGCAGGCAGCACGCTTCTTAAAGGAAGACAACTAATAGTTGTCTTGGCGAATCTTTTGCTAATAGTTGTCTTCACCCCATGTACTATTAAAAGTTTGGATTCATGATACATGCACCGGAAAACTTTGGCTTTCATAAATATAGATTTAACTTAGTTTGTAACCATGGTGGGCGAAGTGCAATTCGTCCTCCACGTCCTTTTTCTAGATTTTTAACTACAGGGGTTTAAGGGGTTTAAGAGAGATTATTTGCAAAATGCGACCGGTAAGTGGCTCAAATCAGCTGGAGATTATAGTGTTAGATTGTTGAAATAATGCGAAATATTAAAAGCTGATGTGAAACAATGAACAAGCGGAGCATGGTGATGCAAGAATTGTGAGTGTAATAGTCAAGGATGATGAGGGGTTGTGGAGAAAGTGTGGAGGCCATAGAAATATAGGATCCAAAAAGATTACGCCACATTGGTTGATCAAAAAGAAGAATAAAATTATTAAGTGGACCAAATTCATCGTAAATTTAGAATGATATTATTAATGTAATAGCAACAAAAAAAAAAGAAAAAATGGAGTAATTTCATCTTAGATCTACGGTGGACCTCATGGCATCTGGTTCACATGCAGCCTTCCTCATCAAGATGATAAGCTCAAAGCATGATATTACTAAAGACTGTCATAGCAATTTCAAAATTCCAGATGAAATGTCCTCCGAGCTAATATTGCCGCTCGGGGGGGCCTCTTTGTTGAATTTAAGTTTGTCGCTCTCTTGGTGCCTTTGTGGTCGCCACCGCAAGGAAACCACCCACTTTCACGTCAGTGTTCGCTTTAAATAAATAAATGGGTCAGCATTTTATATTTTATTCCGAATAAAACATGATCACTTGGTCTTATCCTAAAATAGGCAGCTTCCTCATTTTAGAAAGAAACAAAAGGGAAGAGATGAAGAGGGTAGAAAATAAAACAAGAGCAATTGGCTGATACAAAAATCATTTTCAAGGATCCTCTTTTAACTAAGAGTTATGGTGGTAGTTCACTAATTTGGGATCCTTTAGCAGCGATCCATGTACTGCAAAATGCCATCAATCTATAGATGGCTGTTAGAAGATTGACAGATATAACGATGATGACCATCAAATAATATGCTTTGGAGGCTCAGAGCATTATTTTGGAGGGATATTCAGTGAAGATGATTGAGTAGATTTTACACGAGAGGTCGGGGTGCTCGACCACCTGCTTTTAGAAGACATTCGATGGAGAATAAGAGAGTGTGATGTTTTTTAGGTTGTGCATATATTTTGGAAGGCGAACAGAGCTGCTAATTGGATCACCTCATTTATTGCTCATTATTTTAGAGATATTCTATGAATCTGCTTTGTATCTGTTTCTCTATCTCTATGGAATATTTTGTCCTTTGATTCAGATGGCAGTGTTCACGTAAGACTAGTATAAGTTGCCGATGTACCAAAAAAAAATAATAATAATATGCTTCATCCATAGCTTGTAGAGTGTTTTATTTGATGGCCATCCATTTTTTGACAATGGCACATACAGCTAATCCAACGGATAGACGAGCCCCATCACTCCCATCTTAACGAACGCTTGTTCAACTCCACTGCACTTTTGGCTAGGCGCCAGCGAGGAGGCTCTGTGTATTCAGATATCTCTCCATGCTCGTTAAAAAAGGGACTTTGGCGTACGTGATTTCCCTTTTGTTTGGTCGTTACATTGTCGCGACCGAGATGCTAAATTTTTGCAAATGGATCAGAACAAAGTGACCAAGTGGATCACTTTCCGGAGCCACTTTTTCTAGTCTAATCGATGAGAGATGAGGCACGTCCCAACCCCACGCGCAACCACCGCTACGAGTATTGGTTCTGAGTTAGAAGGAGACAGAATATAAAAAGGGAAAAGACAAACGCTCATGAATATATGATTCAGACGATGCCGTCAAGTTAGCGAGTTCATGGCTTCGAAGTGGACATGGATTTCCAATTGCAGTGTAATAAACAAAACCATTTGAGGATAAGGTCTTTGGTTTTATGGCATGAGGCTTTTAATGCTTCTATTTGGATCTATCAAATGTGCTGAATCATGCCGAAGTTGTACATATTGTCTGCTTAATGAGTTCATCGTTTGCCATCTAGGCATGCAGCCCTTCGCACCCTTTACAATCTCTAATTTTGACCTTCTGGGCTTGAATATGATTTCATCGCACAAAGGCTGTTGATACAAGAACATAAAAATTGCAGGTGTATGAGGATTTTACTTTTCTTCAAAAGATTATATAAAGAGCAAATTTGGCCATTTGGCCACTGCGGCAAGTATTTGTAATAACCTCCCCAATACATGAAGTGCCAATATCTAATTAAGTTCATGGAATCTATCTCTCATAGATGATTACGACGACGTCACTGTACTTAGTAGCCCAATATGGTGCACCACTTGGTAAGGATGCACAAACTTCGTCTCATTAAACAAATTTTGTAGCTTAGGACAATCCATGATAAGGGTATGAGGTCAGTAGAGGGTGCATTCCAATCTGTTTATAAACAAATTTTGTACCTAAACTCTTGAACATGTCTTCGACCTGACAATGATAGCAAAGAGCTCTTAACAACATTATCCAACTCGAATACCGATTCTATGTTCACTGCTAGGAACTGAATTCACAAACCATGTCATTTTCCATTAAGCACAAAATTTCACAGGATCAATCCTTGGGCAGGCTTGTTAGAATGGTCGCCTGATGCAGCTGTGGGAGTCTCAGAGAGATGAACCTTCGCAAAGTCATTCTCCAAACCCTCGTGTTCCTGCTCAGCAGCAACTTTCTCCTTCGTCTTCGATCCCACATCACTTGCAGCCTTGGCTACCCTGTTGAAGGCACCAGTCACCCATGATGCCCCGGTGAAAACATACCTGTTCTTCATGATGGCTGACCCAGCAGTGCTGACCTTCTGCTCAGCAGCGGCAAAGGCCGACTTTGTCTTCTCAGAGACCTGAAATTTCTGATCCATTTCCCTGACCTTTTCACTGACGGCAGCAGTTCCCATGCTGATTTTCTCGCTCAGCCCAATCTTCTTGTCAAGGGACGAGACTTTGGCACTCGCTGTAGATGTGACCTGGTGTTTCTCATCAAAAGCCTTTGCTTTGTTCAGAGCATCTTTGCCTAAGATGAAGCCTTTGGCGAGCATGGTGCTGACAACGTCTTCAGCCTTTCGAACAGCAGATTCAGCACCATCAACAGCATTAGCATCTTTTGGCTGCAAAGGTTGAGAGTTATGGTTGAGTACATTACAGAATGCCCAGATCATCTCAATATGGACGGACGAAAATATTGGAAGCATGGAACATATACCACAGGTGAAGCTGAGGCAGCAGCAGGCAGTTGGTACTCTGCAGCCGGAGTAATGATGACCGACATATCAACTATTGTTGCACCCTATGCCACCACCAAAGAAGTAAATATATATATATATATATATATATATATATATATATATATATATATATATATATATATATATATATATATATATATATATATATATATATATATATTTATATAGAAGAGAAAAAAATTAAGAAGAAAACTGTAAGTCATTAATTTGTTCAAATTTTCGGGCATCCAAGTTGAAGAATGGACATTCATCTTCCTTTAAAGACAATGAAAAAAAAAATGCAAGCTGAATTTTTATAGTTAGAAGGGTACAGGGAAGACAAAAGAATGATCCACTCTATATATTCTGATGCATCTAAAGAAGAATATTTAATTTGTGCACCTATCATTTTCTTTTTTGGACCAAATAACATCGCCCGAACAAAAAATAGGCAAATATGCATGCCAGATACATATTACATAAACTAAGTCAAGGTTGAGAGCAAATCAGCAGCCACCCACAGACAAGCATAGATAGACCAGTATACATTAAAGATAAAAAAGTATGAATTCAAGTCTTCAGCAACAAATAACTGTGTAAATATAGGTAACACATGACAATATTTGTTTTCACTTCGCCAAGAAAATGGCTACAAACTGTCAGATGATAAGGGATTCATCATATCAAACAAAAAGGCAATAATAAGAGAGAAAAAACTCTGCATTGAAGTCTTCCCAAACATTTAACTATAGGAATATAGGTAACACAACAGAATTTGTTTTAATTTCTCCACCAAGAACATATAGTACAAACAGGCAAATGACAAGGTCAAACATGAAGCTACAAGAACGCACCGAAAGAAGAACTGCAGTCTCTACTCCTTGTGGTTCTTTAAAGGTGACATAAGCAACCTGAGACCACTCATCACCACTGTAAAAGAGACAGCAAAATTAATGTGCACACATCCAAGAAAATCAAAATAAAAAGTGAAAATAGAAGTACGACTGCAAATCCAAACACAGACCTTTGTATTTCAACATATTCAACGTTACCGGAAAAGGAAAAGAATTCCTTGATATCTTGTTCAGATGCACTTAAGGAAACATTGCTGACCTTGACCGTCCTTACCTGCAACAATGTCAAAAAAATAAACTGGGATCAGAAAATTTTCTTGATAATGTTTATAGATGTATACTCACAAAAATTTGTAGCAGCAAAACCACAAAAATCTAATTTCAGGTTTCGTAGAAGTCAGAGCAACGATTGAATAAAAATAAAATCCTGGGTCAAATGAATCTACATATTCAAAAGTCAACATTCATTCACGATTTCCTACAAGGATTCATATAATATATATCAATAAACAAGTACCCTCCAACATTCAGCCAGTCATACCATTTATCTATACATATATAAAGATGCTGTTTGGTCTCAGGTTTTACAAGAACAGGTTTACAAAATCTAAAACAGATGAATTTAGCAAAAGTGCTTGTTTGGTCACTATCCATAAACTTGGTTGGTAAAAACTGGCAGGTCAAAAAACCTGAACATGAGCTTTATGAAAAACAAGTCTCCCCCTCTTTTTCATAAACCCAGGAAACCAGATTTTATGATTCTGTCCCAGACAACTAAACAGCCCCAAAAGGAAGACTAATACACAGAGAACAAGGTGGTCAGAAATCCTTCAATACTCTCAACAGAATAGTCATTCTCTAATGCAAGGCCAAATTCTGATGAAGTTACTTCTGAGTAAACTAAAAGTTGCCTGCAGAGTTCAGCATTCACTGCATCACAGAGATGAATAGTAAGCTTTATAAGATGATAATCAGACTTCCTAAATAGAAGGTTGCATGAGGTTGATAAACTGGATCAGTACTTCAGACAACAAGATGAAAGAAAACTCCACAACAAGCACTTCCAGGGGAAACAAAAGTGTCAACTTTCTGAAATAAAGTTATAGGACTGATCAATATAATCCATGCACAATCAAGATAGAATCTAACAGAGAAAAAGATGTGGCTGGAATTTGGACAAACTAAAGCAAATAATTGAGGAAATAAGACTCACAAACACAGCCCTGTATTTCTACAATAAGCTACATTATGATTTAATGGCAACAGAGCGTCAGAATGAAATTCAACCTTCCAAAAAAATATACTGACAAGGTTCACGGGTATCAGTTTATCCAATCAATTGGGTGTTCTAGCGTACACCTATTTCTACCTATTTATCACACTTTGTTCCATCATTAGAAGGCTAGAAGTACTGAAACAAATGGTTCAATAACTAAAGAAGGGGGGGGGGGGGGGTTCACTATAGTTGATTAAATCTATCTAATTGGAACTGTCTGACTATTCAGACACAGGATGGGTTTTTTTCTATTTCATGACAACCTTAAGGTGACAGGGTTGTCAACTAAGTCGCAAAAGAAGTGGGGAGAGAAGGGGAAAAAAATGACACACATCTTGTTGATGAAACCTAAAATTAAATATGACACTATCTCATTATAATATGATGCCACCAATAGAAAGTAGCGACTGTTACTTATGGTTCTCCTAATTCTAACATATAAATTAAATGTGCTGTCATCTTTCCTATGACATGAGACAACATGCGAGACTGTTCTCTTTGTTTTTCTTATTCTAATCAATATATGCTCTAGGATTTGCACATCATGATAAAAAATGCAGTGTCTCACAACTTAGACATGATGATCAATTCACTGTTCCTTTTTCCAGAAACTCCAGCTTCCAAACATATAACATGATTATCAATTCATTGTAATTTCTCCTCAAGCAATCCTATAGATCTAAGAATTAAGGTAGTGCGTAGTTCCTGAAGACATTCCATAATTAAGCCATTATGATCTCTAGGTTTAGGCAATGACTAACTGTGATTACGAGCGTCACTCTGGATATAAGAGCATCCCTGTTGTGTTATATGGGTTGGGTATGGATGTTGCATGTGATATGTGTATTTTGTTTGAATTTAGTTTATGATGGACATCTTATTCATATTTATCCCTTATATCTATCTTTTCTAGTATAGATAGTTACATCTATTTTATACAACTAATTTCTTGTTTTATACACCAGTCGGACTAAAAATAAATTTTCATCAAGGGATTAAGAGCAAAGATTTGCATCAACAAGTCCTACATGATAAATTTCCTATAAAACATGGACTGAAACTTAAATTTTCCATTGAGTGGATCAATCACACCCATCCATCTCTCACCTTAATATCCACGTGTACTGTTAGATCCCACATGACACCTTGCTCACACTAAACCTGAGGCACAACGAGAAAAGTTTTATCAACAATACAACCTTCCAACTGGACTGTGTTGGCCCACCATAATTCTCCTCCAAAAATAGTACTATAGTAGAGCCTTTTAAGAGAATGTATATTTTCATGCTTATATCTTTGAAGCTACTATCTTAGATAGACTTCTCGAGTAAATCATTTGTTGGTTTGAGGCTGCAACAACCCTTCATTGTCTGACCTACCTTTTATATTGTGCCACATGTTACTTTTCAATTTCATGTTTTAAAATTTAGCGGTGCTTATCTCTTTGTGAAGTCCATAAGGCTTATCCATCTTTCCCTTCTCTCTCCAGTGATAAGAAACATGGGAGAATGATAGGATCGTGATCCCTTGAACAACTCCATGGGAAGCAAACCAGTCAGCTCCTCACACCATTCACTAACCCAACAACTTCCCCCGTCTAATTTAAAGTGAGATTCCGAGGGTGTTATAACATGTCTAGAACTAGTTTTCTCTCTGTTTTTACCCCTTCTTTCTGTATGAAGCTAAAAAATTGAAATTAGACATTGTTACTGTATTGGCTAATATGCTTGTGGTAGCTAGACGAGAGTATAAGTGTTTTTGACATATAGAATCCAGCTCTTCTGGTAAAAAATATATTGTCCATAATTGGTAATGAAGGAATAAGGAATTACAGTATTATGGTCATTTGGAACTTTGTTTAACTTCTAAAATATTTAACTATAGAAAGTTATAAATGTTATGACTTTATAAGTGTATGTTGACTTACAGAATTCAGCTCTTTTGTTGAACATATAGGCTCTAATTGGTAATGAAAGGAATGGTAGTGTTATGGTCATTCATAAGTCATAACTTTGGTTGACTACTTAATTATTCACTTATAGATCAGTTATAGTTATGTAATGAGTGATCTTGAAAGCAAATTCACGTCACCTTTATTACTTCTAATTATGTCTATTAACTTAGAATTAACAGATCTCGAAGTCTGAAGTTTTTCTTTAAAATTAAGATGTCTAAACCTCTGGAATATCTTCAATGATTTTACAGGCATTCTTTCCCTTCAAATGTCATGCTTTGATTCAATTTTCAACAACAGCATCTTTTCCTTCATGTCATGCAAATCATTTTGAAGGTCTCGATATGACTAGCCATCATATAATATGTCTTGCCTGTGACAGTAACCATGGTCTCAGGAAATATGTCACCCAATGAAACAACTGGATGTATATTTCAAAGTCCCATGTTCATTACTACAGACTAAGAGGAGAAATATGCCAAGATGAGTTTCTCATATGAAACAAAGACTTTCTTATTTATTTTCCGAAGCAAGAACTTCTGCCTTTCACCGATTGACCGAATCCTGATTTCTTAACTTACTATGTAATCGTCTTACCCATGCTATGGTCTTAAAGTCATCAAGAACGAAATGATATCTTCTAACCGTGCATTACAGCCATATCCTTGTTGATATCTGGGAAACCATGGTCTAACACTTTGTAGTTCAAATGTCTATCAGCATACCAGGCAAGCAATTAAGTATAAAGTCTTGCATGAACATGAGGTCTAGCAAGATATTGCATAATAAGATGGATGTATAAAAACACATGAATACAGGTAGCAGCCCAAAATAAAAGTTTTCTTTCACCAATCCTTAGAGCCCTATTATCTCAACACAACATGAAATCTATTCGATTCTGAGGCACAACCCAAGATCCAATTATATCACTCACTATGGATGAATGGATGCATATGCTAAATCTAACATCATTCATAAAATTGACTGCAAGGATATCTTTTGTCCATAACGTTTTCAATCATTCTTCCATATCTTCTGAAACTAAGGGCTTAGTATTTGCTTTCAATTCCATGTATCAAATCAAAACACACAAATCCACATATTCTATGCCATAAAACTTATTTTCAACTCAAGAGATCAAGATGTAGAGGTTTATTTGGCTTAAGTGAAATTTAGAGTATAATTGAGTCTACCTTCCTCATACAATACATCGCTTTAAACAAACCACAAAGAAGTGATCTACCAGTAGGTATGCTCATTACTCACCAGATTGTTGAAATATATTTGTAATATCCACAGTGCAACTGCATTGAAGATACCTGATTAAACTGATTAATGATGTATTCATACATGGTACTCCTCATGGATTTTTTTTTATAAATGCACCAAATGAGAATCGGTGAACATTTGATATGCTAGGTAACCGAGGAATAGTTGTCCTTTAAGTTTCTACAAAACATGGGTGACCAAAAGTAAGTCTCCTGGTCCCCATATCAAGAGAAAATTTTAAAGAGTAAATCTCCTGTGTTCACACAATCAGAAACATGTAGAAATAAGACCCAGCTAATAAGTGTGATTTAAAGAAAAAATTAAAGCATTTACATGCCAAAAGAACCAATCATGGCCACTCCTGTACCCATACATGAACTTTTAGATGAGCGAATACTAAAACACATCCATATAACTTCATCCCAAGAAGCAGCATCATTTCTAAACTGCAGTACTCATGGCCACTCCTGGACCTATATACAGCTCTGCCAACTGGACCAAGAACTACTTCTAATGCAATTCTTAAAATTTAAATTTTATATTTGAACCATATCATAAACACAATAAGCTGCCACAATTATAACAATCGCACACCACAAAATCTAGTCACATAGATCGCACGCTTCAGTTACTATAAAGTTTCAGTTTCCTGCATCAATCTTTAATTTCTCGAGTAAAAGATAAAATCGAAGAAACATCATCAACAAATCTGAACCAGACCCCGGAATCATAACCAGCCCATTTATACTTTCATGAATCCAACAGATTCTTGTATCAAATAATCACAACAGAGGCAGACCATATTTCCTCAAAAAAAGGGGAAAAAAAATCAAGCAATGCCAAGAAGGAAGAAGACAAAACAACAGCAGAGTCCAAAAGTCCACAAATATCCTTTCCAGGCCTAAAGAAAACCGAAATCAAGGCGAGAGAACCAGTGCTCACCGACATGGCTGTCGACTCGGAAACCCTAATGGCTTAGCAATGAAGGAACAGAAAAGGATCGAGGTTTGAAGAGACGCGGAGATTTCTCTTTTTTCCAGTCGTGTATGGATGGATGAATCGGGGGGTATTTAGAGGTCGGTTGGGTCGGGCGTGAGAGCCGTGGCACCGCGGAGAGCCGTTTGAACTGCCGTCACGTCCCGCAGCACTGGGGACAAACGGCTTACGGTGCTGACGTCTCCTGCCGTGTAGGTAACGGTAACCTTTTTTTTTTCTTTTTTTCTTTTTTTCTTTTCTTCCAGGTGGTACTTGTTTCGTTCCTCGGAAAGCCAAAACCAGCGGGCTTCGAGGCTGTACCTTTGAAGAACGGTTGTCACTCGTTGGATCGCATCTTAAATTATAATTGTTTTTTTTAATAAAAGCGGCTACTCATCCTGTATAATTCTAACGTGGGTATAATGCCAGATCGTAGAAAAGTAAAAAAATACAAAGAAGGAAAAACGTCTGATACGGACATCCAAAGAAAAGCTTCGGAATGCCAGGCAATAAAGAAGGCGACCCAAGACCCAATCTGTTGTCCTGTTCGCCTTCCTAAACACGTGTCCAATCTCAACATCACCCATCAACTGAGCCATTCTAAGGATCTTCCGGATGAGGGAATGACCATCCCCAAACCGATCTGCCCCTCGGAGCCAGTCGATAACAACAGATGAGTTTTCCTCGAGGCAGACCCACTCCACACCCAGTACCTGCCACACATATACTTCAACCATCAAGTGCTTCGAGTCAATTCCAATCTTTGTGCCTAAATCACATTAGATCGTGACAGAGCTTTCTAGTGCACTATAGTTATTTATGCCATTTGGCTGTATGCTAAATTATGATATTAATTGGAGAATAATAATAATCATAATCAATGAGCCTGATCTCATCTATAAAAAGAGTCATACTTCATAAGATCCCTTGAGATCATTTCAATCAAGGAAATCATTCTCCCATAATGCAAGTTAGACTAAAACAATTACACTAGTAATCTAAGTAGCTATTTGGAGAGGAAATGGAGAAAAAGGAGGGTGGATTTGAAGATCTCATAAATTTCTTAAATGATAAAAAATTAGCATTATGGTTTTAGCTGCCTGCTAAATTAGAGGTTATTTGACAGGAAAAGGAGAAAAAGGAGGGTATGATTTGAAGATCTCATAAAATCCTTACATGATCAAATTTTAGCATTATGGTCTTAGCTACCCGATCAATTAGAGTTAGTAACTAAATACTAAGACATATTGACATGACCCTGTTTTCTGATCTCCCCAATCACATTAGAATGCGCAGTTCTTCGTCATTCCAAACGGACTTGCTAAATCATTCGAATAATGAACTTGATTTGCTTATTTTCTAAATCAATTTAACAATTTTCCACCTTTCCATCATATTATTATTTTTACTTTATAGCCTTTTATCATCCACAGCCAAAAAGGCCAAACAGAAGAAAATAGGGAGCCCCCATCTACTCCATCATTATCAACTCTTAATGCTGATGACAGCAGTTGTGCCAATACCAACAACAACGGTGATCCCAATGCTGATAATAATGGTGATCACAGTGTTAATAACAATAGTGATCTAGATGCTGATGACAATGTTGTTCATGCAGAGTTGCCAGAACCAGTATCATGGAGGAATCATGCAAGAAAACAAAAGATGCCTTCTAAATCACCATTTAATTAGGATCATTTAATTTCAGCGATCAGCATCATGATGTCACTCCCATATATTTGGGTGATCAATTTCATGATGCCACTCCCATATATTTAAGTGATCAATTTCATGATGTCACTTCCATTACCTGCTCTACACAAACAATGATGGTGCCTATGGTAAACCTGGCATGTAAAGGCAGCATCTGCTCTCAAGCATTGGTTATTCTATAAGCCAAACAGACCGAGGGGCCATATAAAGCATGAGATGTTAGAAAGAAAATTCTTTATTCAATTTATTTATTTATTTGGGTGGTGTTCCATTTGGTGATGTAATGCCCGTATAATTGGGGATGCTGTGTCCCAAAAGAAGTCCATGTTTCTCTTGTTATAGCTTCAAACAGTTGATTCTTTTAATTTATTAAGCATGAAGATAACTTCATCAACCCACAATGAGCAGACATAGAGCTTTGCACCAACAGGACCTAATATTTCCCTTGTCAGGAAGAACTTGATTTCCAAATGAAAGTGAAAACAATGCAAGGTTAATGGACCTCAACAACAATAACATAGGTAGGTATAACTGATGATAATACACTCACAAGCTCAATGTGACCAAATTCTGCAAGAAGCAATCTCCAAGGATCAATCCCAGTGTCACTATAAAATGGAGCAGCATATGCAGTAGCATTCATGATTCGATGTCCTCAACATGTGTATTTAATCACTCACAAAAAAAGTTATCATAGCTGCACTGTGTAATTAAAATACATGCATATACAAAACGATGTCGGGGGCTGGATGTCAAAGTAGTCGCATATCTAGCAGGCCACATGAAGAGTGGCTCTCAGAGGACCCAAAACACTAGGGGCATTAGTTGGTCCAATAATTTTAGTGAAAAGCGAAAACAACAGCAACTGATGTACAAGATCAAAGATAGTGAGATCACTAAAGTTCTGAGAGCCCAAATTGCAGAAATTTAATGGTCAATAAATATAATGTTAGCGGCAACAACAATGGCCTTTTGCAGCAGTCTGAAACTATGCCGACCATTACAAAATTAGAATGTTCATAAGTCAGTCTACACAGGGAAAAATGAAAAAAGAATAAGGGTATACAAGAAGCAGGGAAAATAAGCTGAACAGGGATAAGAACAAAAGTTCTTAAGCTCTAACAAATTCGATGACTTATAGTATTGTTCCAGTAGAAAGTCTGATATGACTAGAACTATTCCTGTCCCTGTATGATGACTGTGAACTAAGATGCCTCCGTTGCTCAACTTAGTACCTGATTATTTTGAGGCCGCGCTCTTAAAATTCACCACTATATGTCTCTGGTTTGCTTGAATAGGTGGTTCACATTTCCATCTCTTCCCGTAAACTTGTGTTGATGCCCACCTAGAAGACAGTTAATAAAATAATTTACTGGTTACTCATCAAATAAATCCAAACTTAGATGAGCCAAATGAACATGAACATCGCCTAAATTTAACAAATTATGGAATGTTGAATAGCACATGATCATAGCAACGTCACATAACATCTTGAAAATTATTGTTCTATTGTACCATTTAACAACATATAGTGAAACATTAACATTACATATTATAATCTCAATGTATAGAATCTCAAAATTTCTCCACTTGGAATTTGGTATAATTTTAAGTTGGAAATTAAATGTCTTGGCATGCTATTTGAGTAAACAGGAAAGCCATATAGTGAAATTACCTTACATTTATACCATGGCAAAAAGTTAATAGAGCCACTAACATTCTTTCCCAATAAAATTTAGCCATTAAAAAATCAATTGATTCATGATTGCCAGTCACCAATAATTACTTCACAAAACTCAAAGATTTTTCCTAGTGGCTGTTTTTGATATGCATGGAAAATCATGAGCTTCCATTACCACCCAAGCACAGCTGCAACAGAGGGAACAGATCCTGAAGGCCACCAGCAAGATGACAACTCATTTTAGTTGCCTGTAAGAAAACACGCACCTTGCAGAACTGATGTATGATCAATTGGAATGGTAATTGGCATGCAGCAGAGATAACTCTTGTCAGCTATTAACGGCAAACAACATCACAAACATTCATGCAGAAGGAGACAGCAGCAGCCTAATAGCCATGATAACAATGATTCCAAAATTAGCAGGATTTGAATGATGGTGCCAATTCCAGTACATGGATCTTTCATGCTTCTGAAAACAAAGTAATGATTTTTATTCTAAATTTAGAAGCCTTATATTTCTAGTCTTATAATTATATCTGCTCCCCTAGAAGTATATTTATCCGGAACTTTTGAAAATACCACTGTTTAATGAAACTAGAAGCAAAAATGTATTATTTAATTTCATATACATTAGCTCGTTGCAGTTGATAGTTCCTCCCTGCCTTAGAAGAAGCCAAACGATATGGAACCATAGTGTTTCGCATGCCTCTGGAGTTTTAATTGTAAAAAATACAACCCACTCTTCAATTCTGGCAGTTGGGAAAACAATCTACGAAAAGAATTTTTACATGTGATCACTCTAAAAATATGTTATCTGAGTCTCCTACAAACTCAAGGTTCCACTATTTCGAATGACTTTGTTGATGTCGAGCATCCAAACCATAGAACATACATAACTTTAAAAAAAAAAGGAAGAAAACCGTCCATTTTTATTGAAACGAAAACCTAGAAATCAGATACAATCAAGATATGATCTGGCAGTCAAAATCCTGTCAACTATATTTCTTCATCAGGATTAGACAATTCATATTACACCAATCAGTAAATATTACAATTAGCAATACAAAGTCCAACCGATATAATAGATCAAAGATGAGTAGAAAAGGTGAACATTCCCCAAGTCAAAACACAATATATCAAGAAAAGCACAGAGCAAAAGCTCATTTAATTTTTCCACTATATATAGATAGATAGATATGTATGTATGCATAGCAGGAAAATTTATCTCATCCAAATGGATCTAGCGGAATTCTCCTACCACCATTGAAGAGCTAAATTTTGATCCTTTTATTGTGATTGACAGAACATTCATTATAGAATCAGTCAATAACAGGGTATGAAGTACCCGGTCTCGAAATAAGGTGGATTTGGGAGCGAGGGCGGGCAAACTTCCAACTGTCTTCGTCCAAAGATTTTACCTCCTTCTGAAGTGCGGCCATCAATTCCGATTTCAAAGCTGTAATGCCCCAGCAAATGAATCAAATCAGAAAAGCAATCACAAAAATTCAAGAAAAATGCATTGAAAAATTCAAGAAATGAGAGCACCCGCTCGATTCAAGAAGTGTGAACAGAGAGAGGAAACGGGAAAATCCCTAAAGATACAAACTTTACGGAAAAGGAAAAGGAGGGTTGCGGGATTAGGGCTGGCAGCGACCGGATTGGATGATTACCGGCGAGGGCTTCCCCCTTGCGGTCATGGGCGGACATGACGTCGGTGGGGAAGTGGTAAGAGGAGGTCTCGTCGCCGAACCCAGCGTTGCCGCTAACACCACCGCCCTGACCTCCGGCGCTCGTCGCCGACGCCGATGATCTCGCCGGAGAGCTCATTCGCCGCGACTGGAGAGCGAACCCGATCCCCGTGGAATGGGAGCCTCCTTCGGATTGCTGTGTACGGTTAACGATGGCCGGGCAAACGGCATTCTGATGACGCACACAAACTACGGGACTTAGGCCCTGTTTGGGGAGCTTTTGGACCTCCAAAAGTATTTTTAGATGAAAACCTATGTTTGGTAAATTTTTCAAAAAGCTCTTTCAGCTTTTGCGGGAAGCTGAAAACAGCTTTTGGGAGGAAGCTCCAATTTGGAGCTTTTGGAAGGATGCTGTTTCAGTTTTTTCGGAAAGCTATATTTTTGACAAAAATGCCCATATTAAAATAACATAATTACATAGTTTATCCCTGTATAAACCTAAAAATCTGCTGGAGCCAAGAACCCAAGCCGTCAGACTCCCTTCCGTAAGAAAAGGTATTTTTCTTTTCAATTTTTGTATGCATCTCTTGAACCACATTTTAGAAGAAAAAAATTTTAATCCTTTTCTATACCTTCCAAAATCAATCTATTGTTTTTTTTTTTATCATCAACCTCGTGGCGCACGCTGAGGTCCTCCTCGAGCGTGGACCATGAAGAAGAGCCCCTGGACCGCGGAAAATTATTTTATGAAAAATTATTATGGGAAATTATTTTATACTAATAATTATAATATTTTATATCTTTATTTTTATATTATACTATAAATATAATATAATATTATATTATATCATAATACATTAATATGTTATGTTAAATAATTTAATATTATATTATATTATGGAAAATTAATTTATACTAATAATTATAATATTTTATACCTTTATTTTGTATTATACTATAAATATAATATCATATTATATTATATCATAATACATTAATATGTTATGTTAAATAATTTAATATTATGTTATATTATGAAAAATTAATTTATACTAATAATTATAATATTTTATACCTTTATTATTGTATTATACTATAAATATTGTATTATATTACATTACATTATAATACATTAATATGTTATTTTAAATAATTTAATATTATGGTATATTAATTTATAATATTAATTATAATATTTTATACCTTTATTTTTGTATTAAACTATAAATATAATATCATATTATATTATATCATAATACATTAATATGTTATGTTAAATAATTTAATATTATGTTATATTATGAAAAATTAATTTATACTAATAATTATAATATTTTATACCTTTATTTTTGTATTATACTATAAATATAATATCATATTATATTATATCATAATACATTAATATGGTATGTTAAATAATTTAATATTATGTTATATTATGAAAAATTAATTTATACTAATAATTATAATATT
This sequence comes from Phoenix dactylifera, assembly GCF_009389715.1. Lineage (NCBI taxonomy): Eukaryota > Viridiplantae > Streptophyta > Magnoliopsida > Arecales > Arecaceae > Phoenix > Phoenix dactylifera. Next base: position 998,612 of record NC_052396.1, read on the forward strand.
TTATACCTTTATTATTGTATTATACTATAAATATTGTATTATATTACATTACATTATAATACATTAATATGTTATTTTAAATAATTTAATATTATGTTATATTATGAAAAATTAATTTATAATATTAATTATAATATTTTATACCTTTATTATTGTATTATACTATAAATATTGTATTATATTACATTACATTATAATACATTAATATGTTATTTTAAATAATTTAATATTATGTTATATTATGAGAAATTAATTTATACTAATAATTATAATATTTTATACTTTTATTATTGTATTATATTATAAATATAATATATATTACATTATATCATAATACATTAATATGTTATGTTAAATAATTTAATATTATGTTATATTATCAAATATTAATTTACTCTAATAATTATATTACTATTATGCTATATTAACATAATATTATTTTATATTACAATAATATTATACTATATCGTATATTTATATATTAATTTATGTTATATTTTATTATGTTGTGTTGTATAATACTATGCTAAAGGAAATTTTGTCATATAAAAGTACTTTCTCAGTTTGTTTACCAAACACAAAACAAAGTACCACAGCACTTTACGAATGTAGTTACCAAACAGCTTTTTATAACAGCTCTACTTCAGACAGCTCTACTTCCAACAGCTCTACTTCCAACAGCTCTACTGCCAACAGCTCCCCCAAACAGGGCTTTAAGCTACGGGCACGTCGCAATCAGAAATACTGCAATTAAATGCCAAATTTCCAAATGAATTGATTGCATAGAATTGCAATTTGAACTCTAAAAAATCTAAATCTTTATAATCAGGATGATAAATAAAATTAATCATATTTCCAATTGCAAGATTTGTTGTATTTAGAAGAAGCCTTCAGAGTCACCACTCTCCAATGAAATTTAACATTACATAATTATGACATATTAAATGTATATTATTTATTTTACCAAATATATATAACAATGGAGACTTACTATAATAATATATAATTAATATATTATCAAATAAATTTTATAGTATTATATTACTATGATTATTATAAAATAATCTAATCATTGTTTAGTAATATTGTTATTTTTATTAAGATTATAAAAATAATATGCTAATTACTATGTTATAATAAAAATATGTTATTATAATAATTATTGTTATAGTATTATAGTAATCAGTTAATATATCATCTAATAGATTGACTATTATTCTCAGACATAATATACTTATTTAACTATTATTATTACATCATAATGATTCTTAGTATAATATATAAATAATATTCTAACTAATAATTTTTATAGTAGTAGTATTATAATAACGATAATCTATATAATATAATATAATAATATCATATTATTAAGTATCCTGTCTCTTTTAGGCGGAACCAAGGGCAAGAGGAAGAAGTTTGGCATGGTTCGATGGCCATAGAGGGAGAAGTGCTGCTGCTGCACAACATATGACGACTACTGAGGGAGTGTTGTGCATTCTAGGCCGTGTACGTGCTTCGTGAGTCGAATAGAGCTGCTAATTGGGTTGTCTTTTTTGCTGCCCATCATTTAGAGAAGTTCTTCTGGATTGGGCATGCTTCTGTTCCTCCACCACTGTATAGCCTACTTTATAGTGATGCAGCTGGCTGTGCTCATGTGAGAATAATGTGAATAGCTGATGTACCAAAAAAAAAAGAACTGTCACTTGCTTTTGAATCAGTTATGATCTATGATCATGAAACTATATGCAATAGCTATGAGAATGCTTGCATCCTTACTGTTAACAGAGAATAATCAAGCAACTACAAAGGCCCATAATCACTTTTCGATCAGGGCTAGCCACCGCCCAGAACCCAAGTCAGAAGAAGGATCATGCAAGGCAGGGGACGTGAAGCAAGCCCAATCGCATCCAGCAGTGGAAGCAGGGTGAAATTCTCCAACCTAGGAGGAGCTAATGCAGGCCATAGATGTTCAACCCTATGGTTTGGCAATTCTAGCTCCAATTATATTAGGTTGTATATTCTAGAACTTCCAAGATGCAAAATGAAAAGTTTGATAACGTGAGCCAAACTCTGATCCAACGGTAATAAGTTCATTGTTTCACCATCGAATTGGTAATGGTCACAAGTTCTGTTGCTGGAAACTGGACCCGAAGATGACCGTGGACCGAAGATGAGGAGCTCCGGCAGGAGATACGGCAGTGGACAGCTTTTTTCGGAGGACCTGCAAGAAGCCGGTAGCCGGAAGTTCCGGCGCCGACCCTCCGATGTTTAAGTCAGAGGGTTTTTTTTTGTGTGTGGAACAAGCAGAGAGATTACGTAAAAGAAAAGATCCCCCTTCAGAAGGAAAAAGTCCTCCTTTTTATAAGAGGGGTGTATGGATTACTTGTAACGTGACTGTGCGAATTAATGAGTTACCGTAGTGATTAGACGTGATCGTGCGAATTAATGAGTTATCGTAGACGACCCAAGATTTTGAATTGGCTAGCGGTCCGTTGAGATCGTGCGCATTTAATCGTTGCCAGTCGTTGAGGCGAAGATCGCGGGATTGAACTCCGGATGAGGAGAAGGGGGACTTGATTTTCGGTGGAGTGGAGGGGTCTGCTTCTTCCTTTAACTGGGTCTTCTTTGGGCTTGAAGTCGATCGGGCTCAACTTAATCGAGACCAAGGATGTAAGCTCTGAGGCCGGGCGCGTTGAGGTGGGGCGCCTTGGAGTCGGGCGCCTTGAGGGTTGCCGTTGTCGTGCTCGCCATTAAGTGCCGACGATATATCCACGTGTTTTGAGCAATCCAGTTTTCCCCCAACAAGTTCATCATGAGATTCAGGAGGATTCGAATCCCACCAATATTATTTTGATGGTGCCACTACTACTATCATAAGCCAATGGCCTTCACAAGGAACTTTCTAGAAGGCTAACTTGCATGGTAGCTAAACCCAAAATGGATTTCATCACCAATCTAGAAGGCTAACCCATGAAGGGAAATATGATTTTTTTTTTTTGTCATTCTAATCGTTTATTTTTTGTGTCCACATGATGCATATGCAGGAGACCATCAAAACTAGTAATTTTTGATTTTTAGGTATTTTCAATAATATAGGTCATGATGAATAATATATATCTTCGATTTGGATATTCTATTAAATTAATTTTGGAGTTAAGAGGAGCACATGCTCTTTTATCTGAAAAGAAACAAAATCTATTTTTTAATAGTTCCACTTTCAAAAAAGATGGTAAACAATAAAAATCTTAGCAATGCATTTATCGATTTGAATAAAAGTAGCATATAACCCGCTTGATATGCAAGATATATTTTTTCCCCTCATTTTTCCAACTATTTTTAAAATATAATTTAGGAGTATAATAAATTATAATAAGTAGAAAGCTCTTCAATAATTAAATTTTCATTACATATTAATACCAGCCCTAAACGATGGAAAAGGTATGGTTTGTTCTTATTTATTTAATAATTTTTGAAATGCAACACAACAGTGTAACCGATTATAATAAATAGAAATTTAAATAACTAAATTCTGATTGCATATTAAGTAATAAATTTTAATATTAGTAGAGTATAAACTCATGTTATCAATAGCGGTGACTATATAATGAATGGAGAACTCTTCATAAGCTAAATCTATGTGTAAAAATTTCTATTATCAATAGCGACATCCATATCATGATCGAAAAAGTTTACAAATCGAGCAATATTAAATTATGAACTTTAATAATGGCCAAGCAAAAACTTCTGTTATTACTACCTGTATTCATAGGCAAACGAAGAACTCTATGTAAGAGCTTTTGTATGGAAACTTTAATCATTAATACTGGTATCATATTGGCATGCAATCTACATGGTCCAATTTTTTTTTCTTTTTTTACTAATTATTTTTGAAATACATGGCAAGTGGAGAATTTTGCACAAATTTATCCATTGTACATATTAAGTAATGAATATCAATGATGAATTAGCGCTTTAATAATGGCATCTTTAATATTAATATATATGGATAGAAAATTATATGCTTGATGAAACTTTATTTTAGATATATATAAAATAGAGTGGCGTTATATAAAATGAACGATTGGGATAGACGGAGTGCCGATTTATCAAGGGAGAGAGAAGAGGAGAGAGAGAGAGAGAGGGGAGGAGGAGGAGATGGGGCGGAAGGCGAAGGTGGAGTTTGATGAGAGGCCGCCGGACGGCTTCGATCCGAGCAACCCGTACGGGGATCCGGTGGCGATGCTGGACTACAGGGAGCACCTGGTGAGGGAGAAGTGGATCCAAATCGAGACGGCCAAGATCATCCGCGAGCGCCTCCGCTGGTGCTACCGCATCGAGGGCGTCAACCACCTCCAGAAGTGCCGCCACCTCGTCCAGGAGTACCTCGACGCCACTCGCGGCGTCGGATGGGGCAAGGACGCCCGCCCACCCGAGCTCCATGGTGCCCCCTACTCCCTTTTTCCTTTCTTCTTCTCTTCTTCTTCTTCTTCTTCTTTTCCGATCCTTTCTTTTCTTTCCTTTCTTTCTCCTCATCAATTGAGTGATTCTATTTGTCGTTTTAACTATATTTTAATCTGAGCTTGGTGTGTTCTACAGGTCCCAAGAAGGAGTCTGATTAGTTCTGATTGTGGGCCTCGAGGTGAGCGACTGTGCTTCTCATGGATATTGATTCTATTTCTTCTTTCGTGGATTTTTTCTATTTGTTTCCTGTTTTTATGGTTTAACTGTAGATCTACTGGTTTTACTTCGACAAATTTGGTTTAGGGTTTTTTCCGCATTATAAAGACTGTATCTTGGGCGTCTAAATTTTATGTAGTCGATGCCTGAGGCATGTAGGATTTGTTTTTCTCGCGTTGGTTCATTAAAAATGAGTTCTTTCTTCCTAATCGTGGAAGCCTGTGAAAGCAAACCTCGACTCTGCTGCTATTAAGCAAACATTATTGACACCCTAAATCCCCGTCTCTTTCTTATATTTCTTCATATGAGGGTAATCGTGTGACAAATTCTTGAAGAGTGAATGATTTTTCTTTTTCTTTCTTTTTATATCAAACGCCCTTATTAGCTCCTGTCTGGACATACAAGGAGCCGTCAGGTTTCTTTTGCTTTTAAGTGGAATAATCTTGCATCGCTTGCCATCTTGTCCTATGACCCTGTTATCATCTTGCATAGTAAGCACTCTTGTATCATTATTATTCTTATCACTTAATTTATCTCTTGAGATCTCAACTTAATAGGCTTCTAATGTCAGTCAGACTATGATTTCTAATTTCTATCCTCTTCCGCCGACAACTCACTTATGAACTGTTATCTTGTCCTATGACCCTGTTATCATCTTGCATGGTAAGCACTCTTGTATCATTATTATTCTTATCACTTAATTTATCTCTTGAGATCTCAACTTAATAGGCTTCTAATGTCAGTCAGACTATGATTTCTAATTTCTATACTCTGCCGCCAACAACTCACTTATGAACTGTTTGTCAAGGCACAAGATAAGTCCAGTAAAATAAAATGGTGATGATGGCAATAGGTCTGTATGATTCATATAAACATAAATATCAGCAGTCCTCTTTAGCTCTGAACATGATCAGCTTCTAATGTGAGATTTACTCAGTCCTGTAGCATGAGCTGCTTACAACTTAAGTTTAACAGCACTTTATTCAGTAAAATCCTCACAAAAGATAATTTCCATCAAGCTGTACATGGTCAGTTAGTCAATAACAATTCCTGGTCCATACATGCTGTGTAAGCAGCCCAAGAGATCATGGTAAATGAACAACTGGTCATGGATATATTATTATGACTTGCCTTTTCTCTTTCCGTTGTAAAATGCTGCTCATATCTAGCAAAGCAGCAAAGTAGTTTATCACAAAGGAGACTTCTAATCTCATTAAATTAAATCATGGAGAATGGGTGTCATATATATTTAGGATTTTTGACATACTTAAACTTATCTCCCAATGAAGCATCACATCCTAGGCAGGGGCGGCCCAATACATTTGGGGGCCTAAGGCGAATCCAATAGATGAGGCCTTTTTTTTAATAATAAAATTTTAAATAAGTATAAAATATTTTTTAAAAATGATATAAAAATAGATAGTAATCAAGTATAATATTCCAATAAAGGTACACGAATTTAATAAGAATAGATAAGAAGTCTTTTCAATTTAATATAATTTTTGAATGAAAATATAGAAAAGTAATTAACCTAAGAAAAGAGCCATGAAACTGATTAAATAACTGAGATAATGCTTAATAATACTTGTATTCTGTCAAGTAAGAGTAGAATAGGAAAAGATCATCCTATGGCACTTCATGGTCAAGATAAAGAAATTATGGGAATTATGGTAAAGCAAGAGCAGAATTTGTCCAGGCCTTTTCTAGAAAAGAAAGTAGGGGCATTATGGAAAATTCACTCGATCTAATTAATAAAAATCCCATCCCACCATCTCCCTTTCAAAGTGAGTACCCTTACTTGGTGAGTACCGAAGCAGCTACTGCAGCATCACAGCACAGCAGCCATTCAACACACCCCCCCCCTCTTCCCTCCTTTTCTCTCTCTACCCTCCAAGAAGTCCATCTCCAATCCCCCTATCTTTCTTCCCGATGGCCCAGGTGGATCAAGAGTATTGTGAGGGAAGGAAAACCAAGACCAAAACCAAAAAAGAGAAGGGATGAAAGATAAGAGTGGCTTCAGGCGGGTATCAAGCCAACCAAATCCCTCTTCTCTCTCTCTCTCTCTCTCTCTCTCTCTCTCCCCCTCCACCCAAAACAAAACTACTGTCCCCAACTTCCCAAATTGCTCCTCTGCAGGCCAGAAAACTCTCCACCTCCCTTCCATCAAGGGGGAAGACTCGTAGCCAGCTCCTGTTTCTGTTTTAAAAGGGGCCTTTGCTTCCTTTTGATCACGGTGCCAAAAACTTCCCCCTCTCTCTCTCAATTTCTTTTCTCCCTTCACCTCCCGGGGCCTTCCATTGGCCCGGGGCCTTAGGCGACCGCCTCGATCGCCTAAGGCTCGGGCCGGCTCTGATCCTAGGATACCTCGATCCTTCAGTTTAACCTGAACTACCTGCACCATCATCTTAAACACCAATATCAGTATGACATTGACATGGCTCTTTGAGGGGAAATTCTTAGATATTGGAAGGTTCCAATACTTAGACATGAACAGGCTCCTGCCACATGAACCTGAGTCCGTATAACATAGGTCACATTCGTCATACATCAAATTTGTGCATCTAGCATGGGACTTTTTTTCGATGTGACCATGTTAATTGACCAATGGCTAAATATTATTTTACAATGGTTTAACCAATTAGTCTCTTACACCAATGTGCTTGCATTTGCTTTTACAAAAGTTTTGATATTGAGTAAATTCTCTTAATAATTTCCTTCATGAACACTAAATTCGTGACCACCTTTAGTGAACTGAAATTACCGGCTCTTTCAGACCTGTTTGCTCTTTTGCTGGTTCCACAGATACGATTTTCATTTGTTCTCTAAGATTATGTTCTTTGATTCACTCACCGTATGATAGTCACTTTTAATTGTTCTTCAAATATCAGAAGGGGGGAAACTATATTTTGTTATTGATTGTGAAATAAGTTAGAACTTCATCACATTGCCTCCTTTCAACCAATAAATTATAAAAGTGTTCTGCCATTCATACATTGAGAAATCACAGATATAAATATTTCATCTGCCCATGGAACAAATACGGTCGAGTACAATCGGAGGTAACTTTTGTGAAAATGTGGTGCACAAAGAATACGTTGAGGCATCATACATGCATCAGTGTTTAGTTAGCCAGTGACGTGTAGTTGTTTCTGGTAAGACAGGTTTTCTTATTGTTATGGGCCTCCACTTCAAATTGGCATCATTTTTCATATTCTTCCATGTCAACTGGAGGCCTCACGAAGTGCAGTACATGCAGATGATAGCAATGCTGATTGATGAAACACTGATTAGGTTAAATGATAGATTTGAACTATTTGGGAGAGCTTTGGTGCATTCTGATCTGGTTTAGTGCTGGATTTAAACTATTTGGAAAGCTTTAGTGGATATAATCAGGTCAAGTACTAGATTTGAACAATTTGGAATGGTTTGGTGGATAATGCCCTAAAATCAGTTAATGTTGTAGTCTGAAAGCATAAGTGTAAGAATAAAAGACTGCATTTGATGGTCTGTGACGATGACAAGTCCAGCAACAATTTAGGAATAGAAAAGACCGCTGTTATGGTGCTTGCTTGTTCTTCTGGTCATCTTCTTAATCAAAATGTGTGTGCGTTTTGTGTCTTGGAATGCTTGTAGAGTTGAAGATTATTTATACTTAAGAAAGAATAGTTTTTACAATTTATTGGGCAATCCATCCACATGCATCAATTTGGGTTCATGTCTTTCCCCACTTTCTTTTATGTGGAAGGCTAAACAGATTACATCTTACAAAAGATCCTGGAAGAACTCGACCTCACAACATTGATTTATTCAAATGCGGGTATAGTTAGCAGGTCTTAGCATTCTTTTGTTCAACATGGTTATGTCGTACATAAGGAAGAACCTGCTTGTTTGGTTTGTTATTTACCAAACATGAAGGTGATATGTTATCATTGTGCATCATCTTTTCCACATCTAATGCAGTCTATTCCTGGACTTCAATCTGATATGGAATTATGGGTTTGAGGTATATGAGATTCTCTGTGAGGATCACTTTTGCTTATGCTGGAGGTATTAGACAAACAAACGAGAATGATTGACAAGGATGTCTCCAATAGAATTGAAGCAAGATGGATGAAGTGAGAATGCACTGTTAAAGTGCTTTACCATCAAGACTTGACATATTACATGATTTTGATAAGACCAGCTTTATTTTATTGGGATTTGAATGTTTGAAGATGAGGAAGCCAGATAAGCATGAGCTCGCTAGAGAGCAAGATGTTGAGGAAGATGATAAACTTGGTGAAGGTTGGGAGCATCACCGATATGGATGAAGGTTATTATCTTTAGATTGCATACACATGTTTAACATAGGCTTCGAGGCCTTTTGAAAAGGGTGGTCTCGTTTATATGCTGGAAACTTAGGGAAAAGTGGGTGCCCAGTGAAAACTTGATGATAGCTGCAAAACAGCAAAAGTCATGGTCCATGTCAATGGACTTAGCTTTGGATGAGAATTTATGGTTGTAATCAATCCTGAATGAATGGGTTAGGCTTGTGTATGCATACACACCATGCGGACATCTGACCATGATTATAACAAACATTGTATCTGATAGCGGGACCAATAGCCAATGCATAGTACTTCTAGGTCCAAGTTCCTTGACTGTCGAAGTTGCCCCAGCCATTTAAATGGACTGTCTCTTTGATGTATCTGTCTGTTGCCAACGTATTTTAAGGCAATTTCTCATGATTGAGTTTTTATGCCTGCATCAGAACTGTTGATTCCACTGCAGTAATTGTTACATCTATTATCAGTTTTAATTGGAAAATATTCTAATGTAGTATTTACTGTTGAAATGGAAAGGGATATTACGCTACCACTTGCCTCAAAATTAAACACGAAGCAAGTTTGCGGTGGGACATAAATGAGAAGATAATTCTTGTGGGTTTGTGCTTGCAGGTGATGCAGTCTCAGGGTAAATTGAAAATGAGAGAGCTAAGCTTTCCATTGCCTACTCATCGTTAGCTGGTTTGCTTTTATTCAAATTATGCACCTGCAGTCCCTCTGCAGATGTCACTTCTTGATTTTTCAATAATGAATGTTATGGAGAATATAAAGTGTTCTCTTATGTACCTTTGTTCCCTGATGTTTAAAAAATCAGCTATTCACAGATGAAGGTTGCTTTATACCTGCAACTCCATGTATTCTGCTTGTATGTTTTAAGCTACCGGCCAGGTTCCTTTAATGCTTTGATCATGCCAGTCTCACTGTCGTAGGGGTGAGAGCAGCAATTGATTGACCTAATCGGATGAATCAGGAAAATGGCAACCCTTTGATGTTACTCCGGTATCCGTCACCTAAGTGTGTGGAAGTGGCACAGCTGATGCACAAAATGTCAGGTAGATCTAATAACAAGTGAATCCTGCACAAATAGAAACCTTGTCAATTCATGGATTTTGGTTCCTTCTTTATGGCCAAACAGTGGCACCTCTGTCTTTATCCATTTGGGTTCCATGAGAACATAGCCTGCTCGGTTACATGTCTGACTTGGAGCTGATGTCGTGTCGTAACCCATGAATGACCAAATCCAATTTTAATTGCACCAATCTCCTACCATTTTTCCCTCAAAAAATTTGCGCCAATGTCCTGCCACATTGGATGTGTAAATGAGAGGGTGAGGCAGTGGTTCTCCCCGGCATTAACTGGCTCCAGTTCGGTGCATACAGAAAGCCAGAATGCTATGAATCGGATCCACTAATTGAGTACGCGTACAATTATTAGCTCTTATCTTAGTCATTGGAATTTTTTCCCGAGAGCACTATTGTTTAACTGATCTTTGGAGTGGATTCAATTAAACAGGGGTCATCACCAGATTTTTCATATTACATATCTCCACAACATCTGCGTTCGCCTTCTCTCCATTAGATCTCTGATAACACCATGCATGTGTGACACGTTAGGAGAAATAGTGCATGCTTATATATTCTGAAAAGGATTTAGCAATTTTAGTATCTGAGATTACAACTGAATAGAAAGATTTGGATATCTAATTCTATCAAACATATAACAAACGGAAACATGGATCCATATATTAACTATCTGATCACAAAATAGCTGTAACTGATAGGATATCCAGAAAAAAACACATACTGGCTCATGACCTGTTATGCAAAACATAATCCTAGTTGGAAATCTATTTGCCTTCATTGGCCTAGGCAAAAATTGTTACGACTAATGGAAAAATAAACATTCTGCATGTTTATCTATCAGCCATATCAATTGCTGTCACACTTGCATTGTGGAAAAAGAATTAGAATACTAATGTCCAGCCCAGTAGAAAAGCCCAAGCAGCCCAAAGGTTCCTACCACCTTCACTATGTATGGAAAGTATCCTCAACTAGGCCTTCTGTGGAACAGCACTTGGCGACAAAAGGGTGGCTTAGGAGCTCCCCCACCGTCCCTCTCTTCCTCCAGTCCTTCTCCAAGCACCTTCCCAAAAAGCTCCGGAACTCCGGCGAGGCAGCATCCGGCACCGCCGGTGGGCCACCAAAGCAAACGACGCACATCAAGGTGGCCCAATCTGGTCGCTCCCCTGCGTCCACCAGCGGAAACCTGCCTACAAAGCACTCCAACAGCACAACCCCAAGGGCCCATATATCACCGGCGAACCCTCCGCTGTCGCCGAACCCCTCCGAGTCGAACCGTTCTGGGCTCATATATGCGCATGTGCCTGCGCAGGCATCATCGCCACCACCGGATGAAGGCCCCATTGCTGCTGCCACCACCCGGCTCGCCCCGAAGTCGGCAATCTTCACCTCGCCATGGCTGCCGATTAAAAGGTTTGAGGGCTTGATGTCACGGTGCACGACACCCATCCCGTGGAGGTAGCGCAGGCCCTCCAGCACCCGCCCTGCCACCCCGGCGATGAGCCCCTCCGGCAGCCTCCGGCGAGCTCGGAGAACGTCGTGGAGGGAGCCGCCGGCCATGTACTCCATGACAAGGCAGAGACGGTCCTCACCGCCTCCCTCGAGCACGCCGTGGCAGCGGACGACTAAGGGAGAGTCGACGCGCGTCAGGATGTCGGCCTCCCGGGCTGCTTGGCGCCGGGCGTCGGCGGCGTTGGGGCCGAAGCGAAGGACCTTGAGAGCGAAGAGGGAGTTCGTGCGGAGGTGGCGGACCTTGTAGACGGTTCCGCTGCTGCCATGGCCGACGACCGAGAGCTTCTCGAGGTCCGAGAGGCGGTCTACGGTCCCTGGGGAGTCAGAGAAGTGGTAGGGAAATTCCGGCACCGCCACCGGTGGGGGTGGCAAGGGAAGTCTCAGTGCTTGTTGGTGCCTCCTCTCTCTCACCATTGTCATCTCTCTCTCGCCTCCCTTCCCGTTTGGGTGCATGGCGTGCAGAAATATATAGCTAAAAGCGAGTAGAAAGCGCACGTGCGGAGGGGGAGGAGTGTTTGGTTGGCGACACGTGTGAGGGAGATCCGAGGTTGGTGGGACGGGCGAGCGCTTGGTGGTGACGTAAGCGGAGATCTTGGCTGAGGTCTTTCTTGTCGTTATCTTTGTTACCCACACGACAACGTGGGTGTCGCAGGATTAGAAGTCCGTTAGCAACATCGCCCATCCAATCAACTAGTGCCACGTATCAGTTCTGAAAGTTTTGAAGGTCCCACTTAAAATCCTAAATGATTCATTAAATGGTTTCAGAATACAAGTGTTTTAATTAAAAAAAAAAACATATGCGTACCATTCTGCTACAGTTTGTACAGTGTTGGATGAACAAAATAATGATTGCATGGAATTCCAGCCTACTAACAAAACAACACAAATATCAGAAAGTGACACACATTCTTCCCCAGAACCTAGTATAAATGCATTAGGCTTCTCCGGATAAAACCCTCGAAATTTATTAACATTGAGTTTTTGTGAAGAAAAAGATAGAATCTCTCCACTTCTAGGGCTGATTTTTACTATTAGAACATACAAAAATTAGCCATATTTAATTTTGGTGGCCTGTGGTCCGGCTTGTGGTGACTGGCAATCGATGAGTTCGCATACAAGATGAATAAATGATAAATTACCTATAAAAATGATCTTCGAACTCTAATTTTGCACCTAAAATTTGTCTCAAGAGGGTGGAAATATTTGCCTGCATCTTTTAAATGAATGGTTGAACCATAAATATGTGCCGATTAGTTTAACTCAAAGGTTTCCTTCTAGACAGATTACATGAGATGAAGATGACCGTCTCGGTGGAGCTTTTCATTGCAGGGAAATAATCCCAAGACATGCAGACTGAAACAACTTTAATCAATCATAATGGGAGTATCATAACTCTGGCCTCCTGCACTATCAACTACTGGAGATGGGATTTCCCCGCGGAGGATCCGCACTTGGAACTTCATATTCTTATGGTCTGTGAGTTCAAAGACGCAACCATCTCCAATCTTTAGATTGTTGTCGATGGCAAACTTCTTCCACCCTCGGTCAAATCGCTTCAAGGAACTACTCCCACAATATCTCATCTCCCAAGTCCTCCTCTCGCAAGAGAGGAACACAGAAACAGATTCGGATGGAAGTAACGAACAGAACCTCCTTGGAACGGCCTACATAACAAAGGACAACGTCAAACTGAAGTACATCAAAACTGAAGGAAACAGGTGCTTAGAAAATGCCTGCATAATTGTCAAACCATACCAACAAAACCTTACCCCATAAACATTTTTTTTTATTTTTATATACAGCAACAAGTTCAGGACTTAGGGCCTAAGAAATTGTTAAGTTTTGGAACAACGAATATATGAGAAAATTTAGCCAGAAACTGAGAAGTCAGAATAAATTGAAAGGGCTTAGTAAATAAACTTGATGATAGATGAAGATGGAAGGCGCAGCAAGAGCAGAAAACAGGTCAGAGCAACAAGGAAAAAAATGATAGCAATGAAAAGCAACAATTAACAGAAACAGAAACAAAAATGCAGCAACCATTCAGGGCGCATTTGAGTGTGCTTCTCATTTTTCCAAAAACAGAAAATTAGTGTCCAAATGTACTTCTGTTGACATTGTTTCTTTCTTCTTCTTGTTGTTGCCTTTTAAAGCCAGTGACAAAATTTTAGAAGGTTCAAGTGCTAGAAGCTTTTTACAATTCAAAAAAGTTCAAATAGAAACAAAATACAAAAGGGGAACAAGTCAAGAATGGAAACACAATCAAAAGGGACCCTGATAGTTCTTTCGACCTTTGCAACATTCATTGTTAATGAATTATCTGTGAAATTCTCAGAATTTTTTGCAAAAGAAATTCAGAAAATACAGCAAGCAACATGATGATAAGAATGGAAACACAATTAAAAGGGGTCCTCATAGTTCGTTCCAACTTTGCAACATTCATTGTTGATGAATTATCTGTGAAATTCATTCTCAGAAAATTTTTCAAAAAAAGTTCAGAAAATACAGCAAACAACATGATGAACTAAAAGATCTCAATACATATATACATACATACCGAAACCAGTGATAAGCACTTTAGTCTAAGGAACCATACTATTGATTATGGTCTAAAAAAATCTGAAAATATCTAACAATCAAAAAACATGTGATATCAAGAAATCTTTTAGTTCATCAATTGATTCAAAAAAAATACAGTTTTATTGGCTTGATGCAGTGTTTTGAAGTGATCCATGGTTTAGAAGCACGCAAACCAATTGAATTTTGGTTCTTACATGATTTAAGATGTGTAGTTATAATTAATGGTGCGGATCCAAAACTTACGTCCATTATATTGCAATAGCACTATTGGTACTAGCCATCTTGTATATGAGTATATCCACTTAGAGTGCTTGCTTAAAAGACATCTGATTTGCATGATTTTTTATTTCTAGGTATCCGAGACAGAGTTCCCTCTCTATGCACGCACTCACAGATATATACACTATATTAAAGAGTGTAATTTAATCTCTGGGTCCATCAAGTTTCGGCTACAATGGGAAATCAATTAGTTCACATGGAAAACTTTATCATACGATTATTATCACTATGGGTAGTGTTGGAATGCACTTTTCATCTCTCTCAGACTTTCTATCTGTCTATGTTAACTATTCAGCCAAACCACTCATTATTATAGACTATATTTAGATTTTAATTTTACTTTATTATCTACATATTTTTCATATTTTTTACTTAATATTTTTATACCCTTTTATTTTCATATTTTATTTTATCTTTTCCTCTCTTTTTTTACAAAAAACATACATTGCATGCACCTACATACTAGTATGTATCCATGTATATATACGAATATATGCATATATGGATGTATATAGAGATATTAGTATATGCATATTTACATACATACATATGTATGTATGCATATAGAGATCGATGCAAGTTTTTTTTTTTGTTGATGAAAATATATGCAAATATGTAAATATGTACATATTTGCATACAAGCAGACAGACATATACATATATACATAGACATACATATATTCATGCATGGGTATGTGCTTATACAGAAAGCATTACTTGCAACCTAACACGACAAATATCAACACCACGTCGATCAAAACTATAAGCAACAAAATCTGCATAGCCTTCTGTTTTCTCACGTCTTTACTATATATGCTCACTCTCGTGAATGAAAAAAGCACAAGTTTAAACTATAATATTACTATAATCATTGCAATTAGTAGTTCTTTCCAGTCATTCAGATCAAACTAGAAATAGATGTAAGATAATTCATGTAAGCATCTCATACAGCAATTTAGGCTTCAAGAATACCAAAATGTTACCATATTTCCTAACCATTTTTACGAGAATTGCATCTTAAATAAATAAAAACATGAACATGAGAAGCAGAGCAGAAAAAGATTTGGTCTCATCACAAATTATGGCTGTAAAATAGATAAAATTACCAGTTGAAATGGGGATTGAGTTTGAGATTTTGAAACAATGCATGTGAAATATGGACTTCCTGAAAGTGGAACAGCTTCATCTTGCACTGCAGGTGTGATAGGCTCTGTTTGTATTAGTTGAGGGGCATGAGATCCGACACTACTTTCCCCATTCTTACCATTGTTAGCTACTGGATATTGATCTGCATGGTCATCTTTGAGAACGAGTCAACACAAGATATAAGATTGGCAACTCAGGTAGGATAGCCAAATAAGCAAGCTGCTCCTCCGCAGCTATTTTTCAGTTTCGGTTTGCAACTCAAAGATGTTTGCAAACAGCTTGAGTTCAGCTTGAAATTAACAGAGCTGGCTCCAGCTTGGCTAAATAGGTTGTAACTAAATAGTACATGATGGAGCTCGAGCAAAAAGGATTGATTCGTTTATCAGGGGGAAGAATCTAGGGTTAGTAACTATCAATAAGTTAGACCAACTTTGTAAGTATATCCTCAATCAATATATAAATCGAAAGGTTCAAAAAATCGAAAAATCAAAGAGAAAAAAAAAGTCAAGCTTTAGCTAGGCCCAGCTTGCATTAAAAAACTTTACTAAATAGTCATATATATCAAAAAGGGCACTGTTATTTACAGAGTTGACAGGTCAGAAAGTTCGTTTGAGTACTGAGAAGGTAAGGATGCACATACTTGCATGGTTGCATGATTCCTGAGAGAGACTTTGCTCTTCCAGAGGAAACCTGCAATGTTTTTGCTGACTGTTGGAACCACTTATCGAATGATCCATCTGATGAAAGCATTTAGAAGATCAAATTCGGATAAGGTTGTATTGATGAAAGCATAATGCATTCTCATAGAAAAAGCTAAAATGTATATCTACAGATAAGTTCTATGAAATATGCTCCAACATCTTAGGTACAGACTATGAGGAAAGGGCTCTTGAGCATGAAAGCTTACAACTAATATGAGTCGGGGAAAAAAGAGAACGAAGTGGTGCATAAACAGTCAATAAGTAATATGAAACAACGAAAAAAAAAAAAAACTTTCCATATGTATCTCTGATGAAACTCATAAAATGGATGCAGTATTATTCTTTATTGCATAATGTGGTGTATCAGTCCCCCAATTTATCTCACAACAGCTTGGTATTTCCATTTAGGAGACTTCTCTGAATATATGAAAGAATTTCCCACAAATACTTGCCACATTAGAGTTCACAGAAATCAATTGATACTACGAAAGTTGCCGCCCGGACACCAATAATAACAACACCACATGCACAAGACGCAAAGACATGCATGCTCGCCAAACTCTCCCCCATGAAAAGTACGCCTAGAAGATTACTAAAATTCTTATTTAGCACTTCAGGAGACAACTTAGAAAATGAAATGAATTTACGCTCCTTTTGTTTTTGTAATAAAAAATTACACATCAAAAGAAGGGTCATACAATCAGAAGCCCTCTTCTTTAGTCACAGCATTTCTTTCAAAAGCTTCATTCACAGTATTTTCTAAAATCAAACATTTAAAACCATTATCTTCCTCTGTCCTCTCCTAATTATCTCCGCCCAAAACATTGAATAATAGCAATCATAATCTCATGCGCTCCCATAACTAAGGTGGAATCCCACAAAAACCCGTGCCTCTGCTTCAACCACACCATGCGCCATTAAAAAAAGAACAATGTAAACAAATCAAGAACTCAGCTGTCAAGTATTATACTTCGCCGTTTAATGCATTCTCTCGAACCATGCAAATATAAACAAACCAGCTAAAAACAGGGATAAATTGGGGAAAAAAGAACAGATTTTTTTCCCCGTCTCCTCTTCTTTCTTGACAATCTCACCAAGCAGAGACAAAGAAGCATCCAGATAAAACAACCACGTTAATGAAAAAGAATGGGTAAAGTTGAGGAAATTAGTGAGGGGAGCTCGAGCTCTCACCACCAAACATGTGAGTAAGCGCAGGGCAGCAAGACGGTGGTGGGAGACAACTGGAAATATTTACGAGGCTCCTTGCGTCAGTCGTTTTTACTGGCCGGTGGAGCGAATGATGATGGCGTCAACTACGATGACCAGCACGCACCGTCCGATCAAGGAGGCTGTGCACATAAATCATGATGATTTGATTCGACTCCCGGATGCCCATCCTAGGACTTGCTTCGAAGTCTCCATGCGCAACTCGAACAGGACCCGGGTCAGGAAATCTGACCCGGATCCGGCCCGCTCGCTTTCGGGTCGGATCGTTTGGGCAGCACCGATTTTTTCCCGTATTCGGAACGCATCCGAGCACTCGGGGATTAAGCTCTCACATCCGTATTTGGAAACCGATCTGTCTGACCAAATCAATTCAACTAGTTGGTTCAGTATAGACGTGGTGACCAAATTACCAAAACAAAAGAGATGCATCTACGGCACCAGGTTCGCAGGGGATGGGTGCAATGCACGACAATATTTTGTTAAGTAGTCGGTATTTTTTTTTTTTTTTAGGGATTCATTATACAATACGTGAACAAATATATCTAATAAAATTAGAAAATAAAAGCTTTCTCTCCCCTATCCATAAGGTGCTCACTAAATGGTTAGCCACATAAGCAGATTTCTCTAAAAACATGTTTGACTTGAAAAGTCCCATCATCCCTCGTCATCATTCAGATGTTCCGGAGCAAAGAATGGTAGGAGCAAAAAAGTCCGTTTTCGAATCTCAAAATCCGCTATAAATGGTACCAAGCTTAAAAGTTCAATTGACAAACTATTAGTGCCCAATACAATAAAACAACATAACCATAATCATAACCACCCAGCTTTATCTCACCCATTTGAGATCGACTTTACGCATTCTACTTCGCTAAGCATAGCGGGATGCTTCCGTCATGGTTCACTGTCATCTTCAACGAGACCACAAGCATGCACCTTTAGAAGGATACCAAGAAAAATAAGAAAAAAAAAAGGGGGAAAAAACTTTTCCCCATGAGAATACACTCTTTCCAATGTCAACCAACAAACACCTTTACCATCCATCCCAGCTATCTGATCAAGTATACGAATAAATATATCTCCTCATCTTGTCTTACCAGCCATATCTACTTGCGTAAATCATAGCACGAGAAACTGATCAACAAAATGGGGTATAAAGTGCGTATTAATGGATGCAACTTCGCTAGACATTAATATAGCCAACAGTTTGCTGATTAAGGACAAGAGGCCACCGCATGAGGGTCATTTGAATCCAAAAATGAGTCACTGGATGCTTGTATATGATCCGTTATTTATCTTGAAAGTCCAAAGTACAAGCCAAGAGTTTCAGTAGCCAAAATTCAACCGTTGCCACAGGTTTACACCAGAGAGGGCATTCACGCAGCACATTCCATGCTACCTTGTGAGTCCAAAGGCACTGCATAGGCATGATATCATCATTTCGGGTCAGGAGAAAGGAGCACCATCTGTTCTGTAAGATGCTCCATATTCTGTGAGTTGTCCCACCCATTCTCTGGTCTCGGCCGGTCCTCCATTGCTTCCAGTATGCTCAACTCAGCCTCCTCTGTCTCTTCTGTTACAGGACTAGAAAAAAATTCTTCCCAAAATGAGTCAATGATGCCTGAAAGCTCCGGATCATCATCCAATATATCAATGTTGGCATCAGCAGATACCTGTTCTGTCTCAATCGGAACTGCTGCCCCATCCATTCCTGCTGTAATGGGGTCAATATACACAGTCTCGGGGTCAGGCATGGCAAAGTTCTCACTCAGAATGGCAACACTGTCATCAGGCATGACCCCTTCTAACTCGGGAATACTCTCATCTGTTGCAGCAATGGCCTCCGGAACTGCAGATAAAACATCCATACCTGGCAATTCATCGTTTGAAACCATATCGGTTACACCTGCAGAAGACTGAATCTCAGATACAGCTGAAGATAAGCCAACTGCTGAAAAACCAGAGCTTGATGGTACATAAGGAACCCCTGAATTAGGAGGGACCTCTGCAAGGGTCACTCCAGAATTCTGACTTGAAGAACTACAGTCAAATGCTCCAGATGATGAAGGAAAATTCTCTAGTGAAAGATTATCAGAGTTGCTGAAAGATTCTA
Source organism: Phoenix dactylifera (assembly GCF_009389715.1). Lineage (NCBI taxonomy): Eukaryota > Viridiplantae > Streptophyta > Magnoliopsida > Arecales > Arecaceae > Phoenix > Phoenix dactylifera. Next base: position 1,018,248 of record NC_052396.1, read on the forward strand.
GCCTAGGCTGAGAGGAGCCTGCTTTTAAAATCTGCCTTAGCATTGTTTTGGCTGCTTCATTTGTTAGGGGCTGATACTTGATTATCTGGCCATCAGGGGATGCACTATCACCACTCAAACTGCCTTCTTGCTTGGGCATCCTCCGTTTTTTGTTCCCCCTAGCTATGAGTCTGTTATTGTCAGTCTGCTGCACCAACTGCGCTAAAAAGCCTGGGCTTTGCATGGCCTTCGCCAAGAATGACATCATTTGTTGCTGGCGCCGTTCCATTCCTTTAAGGCGTTTGCCCAAGGTCTGTAACTGATGACTTGTGGACTGCTGCTGCTGCCTCAGCCTGACCAGTTCCTGCATGAGTACATTCTTGTCCCTCTTCAGCCTTTCAATTTCTTCCTCCAACCCAAACTTCCCCACCTCGACACAAGCTGCAACTGAAGCATTCTGTGGTTGAGGCTGCTGTGTTTGACCATGCATATGAGAGGGTTTTCTCCTATTAATGGTTTTCAGCAGATCTTTTCGACCTCTCAAAAATCCCTCATTAGCAAATTCCCATCGATCAGGATCAACTTTCCTGAAACCCTGCTCAGACAACACGAAGGATCACCTAATGAAAACAACTAACCAAATTCAGTACTAATGAAAACAACTAACCAAATTCAGTATGAATGTTTTCCAAAACAAGCAGCTTTGCCATAGACAGACTTATTAAAAAAAAAGCGGAGCAGGGGGAGAGAAACAGCAGTGGAACACTTGACTGGAAGCTGAGTATCAAATAATCAGTAACGTAAGGGACCAACTGCTGACATTGCTAAACCCAGGAAGAAGCCAAGAAGAAAACGATGGAACAGTTGACTAAGTTGACGGCAAGTTGTTTGAGAATGAAGCCTAATTAAATTGATTTCAAGAGTGTTTCCTTAGAAAACATGCTACCCTGGAGAAATCTTGAAGCTGATCCAAATTGATGGGATGAGGAATCCATATTAAGTTGTAACAATAACCAACATCTGAACTCAAGATTAAGAGTTTGGAATGTCTCACAATCTATTTCATGCAGGATGATTCATTTCAAAGAACAAGCAAACCTCCACGGAGAGTAGCCGGTGCACAAAATATTGACCAAATTATGATGACTAATCCAAAAAATTGTCTCAAGTGGTGGACCAGTAGCTGCTAATAATTGACCTGTTGAAAAAAGAAAAAGAAAGAAAGGTATGAAGCACAATTTCCTGATACAACTCATAAAGACTAGAGGGCTTCCAAATCTGAGGCCCCATCTGCATTCCTTCTTTTCTGCACGAGAAGCCACCACAAAAAGCCTTTCAAACATATTTTTACCTAAGGTGTCGCTTTTCTAATCAATTTACATATCAATGGTTGTTTGAAATGTTGGACCTTAGGATCACATACTTGGCGCAATCTAAAAACTCATTATTCTCTAAAGCTGATGGTACTATATTCAGTGAAAGAATTTTCATATGAATATCGATGAAGGGAAAACAGAGGAAGCTAGATATTTTAAATTAAGGACCTTGACAGTATAGTGTGGATTAAAGGTCTAACAGGATGAATGATGGTAAAGTATTCATTATTCGATCATGTTGCATCCTAGTGATAGATAGGCATATCTATCCTAGTTATTAATTGTGTTTACAACCAAAGTGCTTGGTTAGGAATTCTGTTAGTCCGCTAACCCAGGAGGAATCCTTACCCTGTCAGTCTTACAAAACAATATCCAAATTGTAGCACCATTAATCCAGAAGGAATCCTTACCCGTGTTAATCTTACAAATACTACCCAAATTTTAGCACTTCTGCTCATCCATCCTACAATTGCACGCATAAGATGGTTCATAGCATTAAGTAGCACTATACAAAAAAATCACAAAAAAGGACCTCGTCATGATTATCCTGCAAAAGGATACATGATTATGATGCAAAAAGAAAGGATCGTCTGTTGCATTTAAAGTTGGGATAGAATTTAAAGTGCTAAAATATCTTTAGAAGCGATGGTTAAGTGGATAGCTTCTGTTCTTGTTGTTGACATAGTGTTTGTCCTTTCATTCGATTGTATGCACATTGTGGTTCTTAGGACTACAAAAACAACTCTGAGTAGCTTTGGACAATTTGTTTCCTCTTCCTTCTATTATATATACAGACTTGAGGTATAAGCAGTGCCTGCATAGGAGATTTCAAGCAAAACAAGGCACTTACAAACATTAGAAGGGGAAAGAAACATAAGGATTAAAAATAATGAAGAAATGAACTGGACAGGAAAACAAAAAAGGGGCACAAACAGGGATAATCATTAGGTTGGTTAAGAAGGGCAATCAGAAAAAGAAGTAGCTCTAAGAAAAATTCAATGGAGGAGCAGGAGGAAAATGAAGAAGGGGCCTAAACAGCAATAGCCATGAAGTTGGTTAAGAAGGGCAATTAGCAAAAGAGGTTGCTCAATAAATCTAAGAAAAATCCAGCAAGTTGTCTTTTTCAAATTCTCCAATATACTAGCTTCCAGATAAATCATGCACTACAAAATGTTTAACCAACACATATACACTAAAACTAATTTAGCTGGACTCTTTAATCTGCTAGGCAATGACACCACAATAAATTGGAGAAAGTCACCACTCACCACCGTCCACATGAGAAATCTATCTGCACCCACTTAAAATAAAAAACCTAACAAGCCTTTCAAACCAAGAAGAGAGTCCGAATTACATGCTTGTTTTTCCATGTTTATACAAGTCTATAAAAAATTTACCTTTTAATTTCTAATTTTTTTTGTACATTTTAATTTTTTTCTCCCACAGTCATTCCCAAAATGCCAACTTCTGAAGAAATATCATCCTAGCTATTCCTGTATTCATATGTCTATTGTTCAAAAATACAAACTTATAGTTCTTCTCATTTTGCAGGGTTCAAGGCATTTCTCATTCCATAGGTAGGAAATTTTCAGGAAATTAATGCACTCAAATTAGATGACAAAATTAATGGTTATGCACACCTCCCCCAAAGAACAAAATAAAGAAGGAAATGATGACAACATTAATGGCTATGCAATATAGGCCGGAGTGGAGCCACCAAATTCCAATGTACAATTTTATATAGACCAAGGTTCAAAAACTCAATTTCAGTTTCAAATGCAGTTACACTAATAACTTTAGCCTTCCATAGTTTCAGCTTCAACTCCAAAGTTTCAGTTCAAACATATTTATTGCAAACAGAAATTCAGAAGAAAGTCAAAGAAACAAAGAAAATAAATTTGGTACCAAATTGTAATATTCAACATTCCAATTCTTTTGACTAGCAGAGAAAAAGAAGTATCCTTTGTAGCAATCTTTTTTCTCACAAGTAGTGAGGTTTCCAAAGTTAATTAAAACAGATTTTGTAGCTCACAACCTCTTCCCCTTTTTATGCTGCGTTTTTTCTCCAATCTATAATTATTTTTCATATCCATATCTAAAATGATCTCACCATTGACACCGTTCATACTTCACCAATAACTACATCCACCTTGTCATATTCGTCTAGGAACCGCCTTCGATGCATACTTATTATCACGTCATGATCCCCTTCAAGAAATTCAACAACCGAATTCTAGTATCATACAAAATTTACAATCTTTTTATAAAGTAATGGAAAAAATTCCCAGTATTTACCTCGAAGACAAAATAAAATTATGGAATATGGACGCTAGAAACAGGAACTCACGTATACCAATTGAAGAATCCAATGACGCTGAAGCCGATTGCAACCAAAATAAAGAAATCGGAAAGATGGGGGAGAGATGGATGAAAGGCGTACATATGTGTTAAGCTGGCGGACGAAGCTGGAGAAGTTGCTGTGCTTAAAGTACTTGGGGAGGAGATCCCGGGCAAACTCTGGCGTGTTCCACACCACAAAGCTGTTATTCGCCGGTCCCCACGACACGATTGCGTCCGTCGCGGGATCGTCCACCATTTCGTACGTCTTGCTCAGAAACGGCGGCGGCGCGTTCCCATTCAGGTTGAGCTTCGCGCTAGCCGCCATTGCCACCCCTCCTCCTCCGCCACCGCTGCCACCGCCGTTGCCGTCCATCCCTCCTGCCCACTCCGATTCCGCAAACCTCAGGGCAATCAGACCGCACCCATCCGATCTTCGAACGAACGATCAAAAATTAGTGTTTTAGAAAACGAATTAATCTCACAGAGAACGAAGACAGAGACAGCGGAGCGGGCGAGGAGGAGAGGCGAAGCGATTAGAGCCTTCGAGGGTTTCTCGAGGGAACCGGCGCTAAGAAAAAGCGATTTAAACAACCGAGAAGAGGGTACAAGAGGGTGCCGCTTAGCGCGTGACGACGGCGACAGGTTTGGGGTAAACTTGGAAGTCAAATGCCCCGGGACTTTGATAATTATATCGGAACCACCCTCCTGTTCGGGTCCGAAGGATGGATTCACTGGAGACCGGCCGCATCCACACCGTCGGGTTAGTGCCGGAGTTCTTATGCAGTATTTTATTCTTTTGATTTCGTTAGCCGCATTCATATTTATTAGGTGTGAGTTGCTATTGTACAAAGAAAAAAAAATGGTGGACTGCAATTATCTTTGCTAGGAGTTCAACTTGACGGTGAAACACACTTGAAGATAAAATTTCATTTTTGATAGTCCAAGAATGCGTAATTCGAAAAAAAGTGGATCTAACTATTAAACCCCTTATCAATTGTACAACATTGACAACTCAACGAGCAACAAAAGACAATGGGATCATGAGCTTTGCCATTGAATTTGTCAAGGAAACTTTGAGACCATAGAGGGTGATATTGCCATTGCATTGTCAAGTAAACCTTGGGGACATAGAGGGTGATGTTGTAGGCACAGGTGGAAATGGATCAATGAATTGATGTGGCATTAATTAGTCTTTTCTTCAAATTTATGAAAAAAACAAGAAAATCAGTTAGGAGGGACATTGTCCTCAAGTAACATATAGGATGATATGGCATAGTGTGATGGAAGTGCAATACCTAATATGACATGCAGTTGGAGGCTTCTTTTCCAAAAGAAAGATGGCTTAAGAATTGCTTGGCATATTTTTTTTGCAGTTGGGGCACGCCGGTTTCTAAATCCTTGGGCAACAAGAGATAGCTCGAAACAATCTATGTCATCATAATATCTATTTATGATAACAAACATATGGAAATTAAGTAGACTGTAGATCACTCTTTCTCACACATACTAATATTGGTAAAACATGCTCCGCCTATCTCCACCCTCTTCTCTACACATCTCCGCATAAAAAATAAAGACACTAATGTTTCTCAAATACACCAATTAAAGTTAGAAATGTATATATTAAATTTATCTGACCTGAGTGTGGATTAGAACAATCCATGCTTAAATTATCCAATATTAGTGTTACATTCTTGAATGCTTAAATTATCTAATATTATTTTTGTGCTTGTGACGAGCTATATCACCCCTGTCTTTTTTATCTTTTCTTTTCTCCTTCCTATCTTTTTGGTACTGCATGCTAGCAGCTCATAATTTTACTCTTTCATTTTTATGTAGTTTATATACAAATGAACAAAAAGAGAAAACTATTTCAAATTGTGCCAAAAAAAAAAAAAAAGTAATACTAGCTGGTTAGGTGACATCTTATGTGGCCGATCTACGAGATTCTATCTTCGTTATTCTAGTAATTTTGGAGAAAGTTATGATTTATGGCTGATGCCGGTGGATGCATTTACTCACGAATTTTGTAAAACACCCATTCAACAAACAAACGATTAAAAAAAAAAACAGAAAAAACGTGGATCAATTATGATTAGAATGTTTCAAAGCCATGATGGTCTAATTCCTCAACTCTCTACCGTCCGTTCGTTTGATCAGCTGAACCTGGACGTTGGAAACAGGGAGCACAAAGTGTGGGAGATAAAGATTCTCACAACACGTAAGGTGTTCCGGCGGAGTATCCCAACATCGGGATTCCTCTATGACTGCGCTAATGCTGCCTCTAGGAGAGAGAGAGAGAGAGAGAGAGAGAGGTGAAAAGAATCCGATCCGATCCCTCGACCCACCCGGGGAACCATCTCTCGTCGGGCTGCTACCTGAGTGCTTCTTCCATGTATCGAGGTACCAGCTCCCGTTCCATCTACCTTAGACGTGATTCAGTCGAATTCCTTTTTTGTTGATCTTTTTCGGCCTAAAATGTAGGGTTTTGGGGGTAAGTTTCGAGCAATTCTCGGATTGAAATTAATTGGTTTTATCTGTGGTTGATGGGTCTTCTCCAACAGCTATAGGCGTGATTCAGGTGAATTCCTTTTTTTTTTTCTTGATCTTTTCCGTCCTAAAATATAGGATTTTCGGGATGTGTTTCGAGCTATTCTTGGATTGGAATTAATGGGTTTTATCAATTCATCGTTTGTAGATATATATTGAAGCGGTATCAAGACTCTTATTAGATATAGTTTTCCGTTGCTTATGGTTCTGGGGTAGCAGGATTTTGGTGATTAATGGATGCGTTTGGGTCAGGGTTCTCTTCATTAGCGCTTACTGCCACAAAGATTGAATTTTGATATCCTAATGTTTCTTTTCTGTTACTTGGTATGTATAATTCGATGATTCTTGTTTTTTGTTTTTTTCTCATTTTTCTCTCGAAAAGATTTAACAGCAATGAAGAGACAGCCTCCGATTTTGCTTCAGTGTTTCCGTTGGTTTTCTTGGGTTTCAGTATTGTTTAGTCATGTTTAAATAGCTCTTTGTCTTAAAGAGCTTGATTATTCTTTTCTTCTTAATGAGTGTGGTGGAACCATATAAATGCTCGTCTATAACTTTACTCTAACTTTTTATCTGTGCATTAGATTCTTTTATTGTGTGAGTTCACTCATGAGGGAGCCACATTTTTATGTGGAAATTCAATGAATCTGAGTTTCACTATAGTTCTGGTTTCGAGCTACCCAGCTCAATTAGCTAGAAAAGGAACCAGAAAAAATGTTCCAAATTACTTACAAAGTTTTCTTTGATTGAGAAAAAACCATTTGTTCGGCAATATGTGCAGTCCTAATTTCAACTGACCTAATTAGGTTTGAGAAACAAGTTTCAAATTATAAGGTTGTAGCTATACAAAGATGGTACATGAATGTATCTTCTAACATGTTTCCTGTCGACTGAACGTGCATAGCACAATTTCGATTTTGGTGTATGGGAAAATATTCTGGATTCAGGAAAAATGCAAAAAATTAAGCAGAACTGTGAGAAGAATGCGTAATAAATAAAATAAGGAAACAATGAAGATCAATTAGGTGGGACCTATCATGTAGGGTTGTCTATGGATATAGACTTTAGATATAGTTATCAAAATTTTCTAATTTTGATTGATCATATCTTGATTTATTCAGAAGACTTCTTTAAAACAAAGCAGACACACACAACTAGATTGTAAATTCGGGGGTGGGTGGTGGCAATGGGATGGAGATGTATCTAGAAATCTACATCAATTTTACTTTCAAGTCCATGTTTCAGAGAAAAGAGCGGATTGTAGAGGTGGAGTAGGATGGTCAAAGAGGCGGTACGAAATGAGGCAAGACTTGCAAGGTAGATAGGGGTAAGGTAGGCAAGAGTGCTTTTTGAGGAAACTTGAGTGGGCAAGTTGCAGAAGAGGGATAGCGGAGGTCATGCTAGAAGGGAGTTGAAATTTGGGTTTCAGTTGGGTTGGGTGGTTGTAATTGGAGCCAGAGGGGGTGAACTAGAATAATAAAGTTTTTTTTCCTCCTTTGGGTGTTTGTGTTGGGGTAGGACCCTCTTTCTTCAATTTTTATTATCATATACTCGAATCCCAGGTATGATAAATTCTTCAATTTATTTTCCTTTGAAATTTCGTTGAGTAATCTGATGGATCCTAATTGTTGTGTACAAATTCCGAAAAAAGAAGGATCAAATACATATATCAGTTTATTGGTTCTCATTACCGCTCTTAAGTATAAATTTGAGCATGCCTTTTTGATAGCATGAGAATGATGCAACGAAACACTTGTAGCTAATGAACATCAAATGTTTTGGTCAATCAATATTCCATGACTTTAAGTGATTATATTCTCTGAGAAGCTTGTTAATAATTGATGTATTTAGTAAATTTTGAATAACTTGTGAATGATTAGCCTGATCGGAACTATTTCAAAAAAAAACCATTTGGCCAATGATAAATTATGATTTAAATAAAGTTTATTTGAATAAATTGGAGATTACTCTGGTTACATTTGGTGGTGTGCTTTTGTTTCCATAAATATGTTTCCTTTTAGTCAGTAAATTTTCTATTTTCTAATATTGCATTTAGTGTAACATTTTCTACAAAGGTATCTAGCATTAACAAGCACATTGCTTCTATTAGGGAATTTGGGATTGGACATTATAGTATTCTCTGATTATCACAGGGCACCAGAGCACAAATTGATAAAAAAAGATGAGTGATGACAGCATGCCTGATGAATCAGATGTGGCATAAATGGACCCAGAAGTGTACATGCATATTCTTCAATTATCTTGTGCTGAGGACGATCATTAGCGAAACTTCTCATGCTAGACGCAAGAGCTGGACATCGTCCAACTATTGTTTATAGGCCCATACGGCCTTCTGATCTTGAAGTTCTTGAGCAGATCCATGCTGCTTTATTTCCTATAAGGTGTGCATTGTAACTTTGATATGCATGTGCTTCAAATATGATTTTTGTGAAGCCTTGTGGAGATACTGCTGTTTAGACTTTTCATGATGAATCATGGAAGAAATTTATACTTGCAGGTATGAGAGAGAATTCTTTTTCAATGTGGTTAATGGCCATGGCATTATATCCTGGGCTGCTGTTGACATTAGCAGGCCTGATGGTCAAAACGATGAGCTTAATTGGATTTGTCACTATGCGTATTATCCAGCAAAAGAAAGCGAGGTGTTTTTAGACTTTTAATTTTTTTGAAATGCCATCACTTCAAAACTTCAAGTATAGCTAATAGTTTCAATTCCATTGTTCATGCAGATTGATGATTTGCTCAGGTACGGTGCTTCGAGAAAAGATCAAATACTAGTTTATGTATTGACACTTGGTGTAGTAGAGCGTTATAGAAATCTTGGCATAGGTTGTTACCTTCTCTGATGATTATAAGTTCATGCATTACCTTTATGCTTTATTTAATTGAACGTCTTCTTATCATTGTGGCATTTGCAGCTACTTCACTGGTTCGGGAGGTAATTAAATATGCTTCAAGCATTCCTAACTGCCGAGCAGTATATTTGCATGTTATTGGCTTATAACCAGCCAGCCATCAATTTCTATAAGAAGATGCTATTTAAGCTTGTAAGAAGATTGCCAAAGTTTTACTACATTCAGGGCCAGCATTATGACTCATACTTGTTTGTGTACTATGTAAATAGTGGTCAATCTCCCTTCTCTCCATTGTAAGTATTTTTTCTTTACTTTACTTCAAAAGGACAGCATTATCCTAAATATTTGCAATATAATGTAATTTGTATTATTATGTCATCTTGTTTGGAGATTTTAAAAATGCAGGTGACACTCTATCTGTTAACATGCTTCGAAGAATGAGTGTCATGCTATTTCTTGCAGGAATGGTTGTTTATTTTACTCCATACTTGTTTTACTCCACATTTTGATTGTTTACCTATCTCAGTTCTTATGCTCTAAGTGAGAAAAAGTGAAATTTTATAACCCTTATATTATTTTATATCCAGAAGTATGATGTTTGCCTCCAAGAAATATTTCTGTTCTTTTGATCATTATTCAGCTGCAAGGGTTAAATGTGTAAATTCAAATTTATTGCTTGCCTAGTATATCTGGAATTTTGGCATTTAAAAGAAGTGCGTAAATTGTAAAACTTTTATTCAGTCTTTTAGCTTAGACTTGAGATATTTTATTCAGTCGGGGTTTGTAACATGAAAGACTGAATGTCGGAGTTGTTTTCGCTTTTGGAAATTTCAATCCTTGATGTTTAGCAGAAAGATTTAGAATCCTCAAAACCTATCAAGATTGTCTGCATTCAATTGCCTGTTGCTATAGACACTGCTCAATAACCTACAATTTATGTTTTAAAGGAAGACAACCACAATTAGTTGTTTAGTCAGGTTCGGTTGCCTTTTTCTCTATGTAATGTTGATCCTTTCCAAACTTCTCTCGTAGATATCTGTGAAGAAAGTCATTGTCACCATGTTTATTCTTACGTGAACTTTGCATCAATTGATAAAGAGTTATCTCCTTAGTTCTTTTTATCTGACTATGACCACCCTATTGTTTATCCTTCTCATAAAACATGAGAACAAGCTCTTCATACCTATTGGTAAACCAACGATTGCTAACATTTTATAATGTTTCTACTTCATTACTTTTCCACTTCTACACCTGTATTTTTTCCTACCAAGAGTCCTTATCCCCTCAGTTTGGGATATGCTTTTCAACTAATTTGCTGCCATACTTTCCTTGCAAGGTCACATCTTCTGTTAATGTATGTTTTTTAAAACCTTTTACACTTCCTTCTTCTCTTTCTCTCTCTCCAAGCTTCTATCTTACTCATAGTACTTTTAAGACTTTCTGAAGTATATTCCAGACTTTCTAGTGTGAGCTCTTGATTGACATATGTGTAGTGAGTTTTCTAATGGTCAATAATAGAAGGTGAATTTTTTGTTATTAGTGGCAGAATATACAATTGTACTGCTTGTATATGATCTATATCAAACAATTCAGCTAATTGTGGGAAAGTGAATGAATGTAATATCTGTTTTCTATGGACCTAGTAATATACTAGAATATTAAGAGATGAAATCAAAGAGAAAAATATCATATGTCCACTATATTACCTATGAAGCCCCGTTGTATGTGTGACTGATTACTTTCATAGATTAAGAATCTCATTGAAGTCAGTTACCTAGATAATATCTTAAAATGGGCACTGCAATCTTGTGTTTAGACAAGGGAATACTTTTATGTTTATGAAGAAGGGATGGATGTTCAGCATGGCATTTCCTACAATATCACCCTCTTATAGAGTTTTCATTTATGTATATCTAAATTCTAAAACTTCTATTCCATTTTGCTGCAATTATACCATATATATTCAGTACTAATATACCTTAGTGCTCCCAATGTGAACTGCAGTTCTATTATTATTATCTTAGCTGATACAAAATATTCTATTTATCTTCTGTTTAGTTTGAACTATTTTTATAGTACAGCTATATAGCATCACAGGGCCTTTAGCTTAGCTTTCTATGTCTTTGCAAGTCTACTATTTTGTCATTATCAATTTTAACCTACATCTTTCTTCAACATTGCTCTACGAACCTTGACATTTTACCACCATCTCTTTCAATTTATGCAATCAATTTGACATTGTACTCTTGATTTTTTCAGCTACCTACCCCGAAAAAAATATCATTGACTGCTGTTCCACTATAATCTCCCATATAATATAACTTCAATTCAACACAACTTTTGCAGCGTTTTCTAATTCAGTTACACCTTGACTTGTTTGACTGGTGAGCACATGGAAGTTAGGGTCTCCAAACCTTTCAGAAAGCTACTTTTCATAAAATAAAAACTAAATGTAGAGAATGATGAAATTCCTATGTTGTTGTTTTTCTTTGACCAAAGGGTGGTTGCATTTTAAGCAAATATCTTATCTGGATTTAAAAGTTGATAACAAAATAAAAATTTATGGCATTGGTTACACAAAGGACAGTCTTAATAACATATAATTGCAATAGAAGATTTTTATTGGAGAATTAGAATGATGGTGAGGTGTGAGCTCGGCATGGTTTCCAAATGGAAATTCTCATTACTATTCCTCAGCCACCCTGGCTCTCTTCATAGTGCGCGATGTTAAGTGCAATCCATCATAGTTTCATATGCAATCTATCGGTATTCCAATTACCCCGTCCTTTTGCCTCTTTTCGGAAGCCCTTTCCTTTTTTCCGCAATTGAACAATGGTACATGTGTGGCCTCTGAATGTGTGCTCTTGTTACACGTCTCTCTTCTGAAGTTCTAGTTGACCAACTCCTGACAAATCTGCTGTATTTTCATTATTGCATCCTTAATTGAAACTGTATATTGTTACTCCTAATGCTCTCAATGTGACTTATTTTTCTACTTCTCCAATCACAGGTTGCAGCTAATAACTAGTCATTTTTCTTATATTATTTTTAGTGCGGACTGTTTTCTGTGGATGTCATATAGCATGTGCCTAACTACACAGGCCTTTTGGTTTAGCCTTCTATATTTTTCATGTCTTCTTTGGTGCTTGTTCTTTGATATCCTAAGGACAACAGCCTTTTCTCATTAGTGCCATTGAATCTTAGCATTTGCCATGTTTCTGTATTTCTCTATAAATAATGCAAATTCTCAGGGTTGGACTCCACCCCAAGCTTTGGTACCACTTTTATGTTATTTCTGAACTTTCCCCTCTTAGAGAGTCGAAGTTGGGCTCTCTTCCTAGAGTTACTCCAAATCCATTTTATATTATTTTTTTCGAAACCGATGGACTCTCTTCCTCTTTTTCTTCTTTCCAATCACTTCACCATGGGACTCAACGTGCAGTGCATGTGCAAGACACTAGTACATAATAATGCTCATCTTCACACTCTTTTAGTGCTTCTGTTACCAACATCGTGGTACACTCCACCAATTGTTTCATGTCCTACTTGGTTTAGCTTGCATGTCCTACTTTCCCTCCGACAAGTTATTTCTAAAAGGGGCACACATATACTTCCCATTACCTTATTCTGGACATCTGTCTCATCTTTCTTTTTAATCCTTTTAGTGTACAAGTTCAACCTATTAACCTCTTTTCTCCTGCTTACACTTTGTGCACAGCTTGGTCCCTTAACTTTTTTTTTGGAAGAAAAACTGATTTCAGTTTGTGATGGAAGTTATCTATTTTCGGCATGTTCTGAATTGTCATGGAACATCTCTTTGCTTGAGATACATGTTTATTATCATTATGCCATGACGCTACTGTTTTTTGTGTGCTTGCGCACGCACGCTTTAGATATAAGAACAGCTTTTGCAGTTCCCTTTGGCCATGAAAAGAACTTCAAATGAAAATGTAAATATTTTGTGAGAAAAATGAAAATGTTACTTAAAACATGGGGAAAAAATGTTCAAGGCATGAAATAAGTGTTGCTATTTTTTTTTTTCATAAAGTAAGTTTCCTCATTATGTCTTTTCAAACTTTTTTCTGCATTATGTCTGCGACATTTTCTACTATTCTTTTCAAACTTTTTTTCTACACGATCATCTAGGTCACAACTTGTGAATATTTTCTTCTTCTTCTTCTTTTTCTTCTTCTTCTTCTTGATTTCTTTGGAATTGAACCCCTTCTTCTTCTTCTTATATAAATTTCTTTGGAATTGAACCCCTGATAAGTCCATCATATTAGGTTTTCATTCACGTATGTCAAGCTTTTTACTGGTTTGAATTTTCCATAGTTATTTTTCCATACTGACCACCTTGAATGGTGTGCCCCTTTTTTTTTCATATGCAGAGAATTATGGCAGCAGTGGCAGCATACTTTAGG